>NC_079191.1:93641081-93926557 GCF_029499605.1 Hyla sarda | reverse complement strand
GGGGGGGGGTGGACATGGGTGACACGGGGGGGGTGGATATGGGTGACACGGGGGGGTGGACATGGGTGACACGGGGGGGGGTGGACATGGGTGACACGGGGGGGGGTGGACATGGGTGACACGGGGGGGGTGGACATGGGTGACTGGGGGGGTGGACATGGGTGACTGGGGGGGGTGGACATGGGTTGACTGGGGGGGTGGACATGGGTGATAGAGATGGGCAGGGAGGTGGACCAGGCGGACATGGCTGACAGGGGGGGTGGACATGGGTGACAGGGGGGTGGACATGGGTGACAGGGGGGTGGACATGGGTGACACGGGGGGGGGTGGACATGGGTGACACGGGGGGGGTGGACATGGGTGACACGGGGGGGTGGACATGGGTGACACGGGGGGGTGGACATGGGGGACACGGGGGGGTGGACATGGGGGACACGGGGGGGTGGACATGGGGGACACGGGGGGGGTGGACATGGGGGACAGGGGGGGTGGACATGGGTGACAGGGAGGGTGGACATGGGTGACAGGGGGGGTGGACATGGGTGACAGGGGGGGTGGACATGAGTGACGGGGGGGTGGACATGGGTGACGGGGGGGATTACATGGGTGACAGGGGGGTGGACATGGGTGATAGAGATGGACAGGGAGGTGGACCAGGCGGACATGGCTGACAGGGGGGGGGGGTGGACATGGGTGACAGGGGGGTGGACATGGGTGACAGGGGGGGGTGGACATGGGTGACAGGGGGGGTGGACATGGGTGACAGGGGGGGTGGACATGGGTGACAGGGGGGGGGTGGACATGGGTGACAGGGAGGGTGGACATGGGTGACAGGGAGGGTGGACATGGGTGATAGAGATGGACAGAGAGGTAGACAAGGCAGACATGGCTGACAGGGGGGATGGACATGAGTGACGGGGGGGGGTAGAGGGTGTACCTGGGTGACGGTGGGGGGGATTTAGACAGGGTTGAGAAGGTGAACAGAGGGGTGGAAAGGGTACGTTACCTTAAGCAAGCCGGCCCGCGAAGCCTGCAGTTCCACAGGAGGCACTGGAGTCCGGCGCAGGTGCAGCTCGTTCCGCCCCAGGGCACCATTTCCGGCTCACTGCGCCGCAAGGGAGAGGGGGACGGAGGGGGACGCAGGAGACGGAGAGTGAAGGAGGGGGACACAGGGAACAGAGGAGGAAGGAGGGGAACACGGGTCACGCGGCAGACGCAGGGGACGGAGGGGAACACAGGAGACGCAGGAGATGCAGGGGGACGCTGTATGCGCAGTGCGCACGCAGACTTCCCTCCCTCCCCCCCCTGCGCCGTCAGGCCGGGGCGGGACATTTAAAAAAAAAAATAATAATAGTAAAAAATTAAAAAATCACGGCAAAATCCCGCGGCACCACGGGCAGTGCTGAACGGCACACACGTGTGCCGCGGCACCGTGGTTGGGAATCACTGCCCTAAATGCTTGTATGTTTTAGAGCACGCTGCTTCCCCTATCCTGACGTCCTTCTTTAAGTCTATACATTCTCTTCTCCCCCCCTTATATGGGGTAATTCCCGTTCCAAACTGAAATTGACTACCCTTCAGCGCATGAAGGCTCGGGCGGGTTATGCCCTCCCGGACTTTCAGGTTTATTATTAAGCCGGCCAGCTGAGGATGCTCCAATCCTGGGTTCGAGCGGAACAATTCTGAACATCACTTGGCCTCGTATATCCATCAGACCCATATGAGAGCATGGTTGGATGCGCCGTCTACTGGGGGTCAACGGTTACTGCCCTTACACCGCTTGGCTTCCCAGGTGTGGAGGACAGTTAAGCAATTATGTTCTTTTACTGACGTAGCAGCAGACCTGCCTTTCTGGGACGCTACTTACTTGACTGAACTGACGACTGACTTGGACCCGACTTTCTGGAAAGCTCATGGGATTAGGGAACTTGGACATGTCTACTCTGACAATACACTCCCCTCTTTTGCACAGTTACAGGACACATTTGACTTACCTAGGACATCTTTTTATAAATACCTGCAGTTTAGTCATGCTCTCCTGACTCAATTCCCGCCGTCTGTCACCAAAATTTCTCATTACCCACTGATTGGGGTCTTAAAATCCCAGGGCCCTAGTGGTCTGATCTCGGCCCTTTATTCTCACATACTTGAACGGAAACACAATCGGTTGCCTCTTGCTGCTGAGGGGTATTGGAGGTCTCATATTCCAGGTCTTACAGAGGAGCACTGGCAAGATATTCAGATATCACACACTCTAGTGTCCCCTGCGGCTAATAACAAAATTACCCAACTATACATTATACACAATTGTTATTTAACACCCATCAGGTTGTTTCGTATGGGTAGGACACTCAATGACTGGTGTCATAGATGTAACTCTCCTAGAGCCGACTTTTGGCATCTCATTTGGTCATGCCCTTATATTTGTTCCTTCTGGGTGGAGGTTTTGTCCTTTATGTCCTCCCTATTAGATAGACCAGTCCCACGAGAACCTCTTCTTTGCTTGTTTGGGGTGATGGATGAAGAGCACTGGCCGCACTATACTAGGATAATGCTCCGTGGCTCCCTCTTTATGGCTCGTAAAGCCATTGCACTGAGGTGGATGGATCCCAGGCCCTCCACATTGTCTGCATGGAAAAAATTGATAAATACTATGCTACCGTATGAACGTATGGTATATAAAAACAGGAACTGCCCGGGTAAATTCACTCATGTGTGGGGTGTCTGGTGTTCCCCCGCTGATACCCTGTTCTCTGCCACCGAATTTCGCTCCTCTAGGGATGCTTTGCTAACACGACTCTAGTTTTAGACTGTATATTCTACTGATGTAGGTCACGGTCCCATGTTATACATGTGATATAGTTGTGCGAGACTGGATTACCTCCCTATAACTCTGCTTTGCCCTCTCTTCCTCCCCTTCTCGTGCCCCCTTCCCTAGTGTCTAACCTGTGCTGTCTCCTATCACTGCGTCTTCTTCTCCCCTCTGGCGTGTGAAACGTCTCTCTGGTTGTTTCTCGTCTGTGTGCCTCCCCCCTTCCTTTACTTTCTCCCCTACTTTGTTCATCTGACTCCCTCCCCCGTTCTCTCTTGATAGCTGGTCCCCCCCTGGGAAGAAGTATTCTTTGATGTTAACATACGCACTGTTATTACTTGATTGGTATATAGGCTATACTCATGTTCATGATTTTAATATTGGTTCATCTGGTTATGAACGAATGTACCCATAGTCTGTCATATTATTCTGTTGATTATATGTAAGTGCTGATGTACTCCCCTGCGTGGGAAATTTTCTTACTTTGTGGCTTGTGCGGAGCCGTGTTTGGTTACTTTTTTTTTGTTCTGTTAATGCCTTTATTCCCTGTTCAATAAAACGAATAAAAAAAAAAATAGGAGAAAAAGCCCATCAAAATTTGTTGGGCAATTTACTACGGAAATACCCCATATGTGGCCCTAAACTGTTGCCTTGAAATACGACAGGGCTCTGAAGTGAGAGAGCGCCATGCGCATTTGAGGCCTAAATTAAGGATTTACATAGGGGTATTCTACACCAGTGATTCCCCAACTGGGTGCCTCCAACTGTTGCAAAACTCCCAGCATGCCTGGACAGTCAATGGCTGTCCGGCAATACTGGGAATTGTTGTTTTGCAACACCTGGAGGCTCTGTTTTGGAAACAGTGCCGTACCAGATGTTTTTCATTTTTATTGGGGGGGGGGGGGGGGGGTAATTGTGTAGGAGTATGTGTATATGTAGTCTTTTACCCTTTATTATGTGTTAGTGTAGTGTTTTTAGGGTACATTCACACGGGTGGGGGTTCACAGCGAGTTTACGGCTGGGAGTTTGAGCTGCAGCAGAAAATTTGCTGCATCTCAAACTTGCAGCGAGAAACTCACTGTAAACCCCCACCTGTGTGAATGTACCCTGTACATTCATATGGGGGGGCAAACCTCCAGCTGTTGCAAAACTACAACTCCCAGCATGCAGTGGCAGCTTTCCGTGCATGCTGGGGGTTGTAGTTATGCAACAGCTGGAGGCACACTCCAAGTTTGTTACTTAACTCAGTGTTTCCCAACCCGTGTGCCTCCAGCTGTTGCAAAACTACAACTCCCAGCATGCATGGTCTGTCAGTGCATGCTGGGAGTTATAGTTTTGCAACAGCTGGAGGCACACGGGTTGGGAAACACTGAGTTAGGAAACAGACAATGTTTCCCAACCCAGGTGCCTCCAGTTGTTGCAAAACTACAACTCCCAGCATGCCCAGACAGCCGAAGGGCATGCTGGGAGTTATAGTTTTGCAACAACTGGAGGAGAACAGTTTGGAGACCACTGTGTAGTGGTGTCCAAACTGTAGCCCTCCAGATGTTGCAAAACTTCAACTCCAAGCATGCCCAGACTGCCCAGGCATGCTGGGAGTTGTAGTGCGGCAACATCTGAAGGGCCAGATGTTACAGAACTATAACTCCCAGCATGCCTGGACTGTCTGGGCATGCTGAGAGTTGTAGTTTTGCAACATCTGGAAGAGCACAAACTGTGGCCCTCCAGATGTTGCAAAACTACAACTCCCAGCAAGCCTGGACAGCCAAAGGCTGTCTGGGCATGCTTGGAGTTGTAGTTTTTAAACTCCTAGAAGCAGCAGTGAAGATCACTTTACAGCGATCTTCACTGCTGCCTCTGCGTCCTCCACTTGCCTGCCACCGCTGCCTCCTCCACCTGCCTGCCGCTGATCCTTGGTCCCCGCTGCCATCGCCGGACCTGCGGTATTTCCCCACCGCAACTCTTATCTTCCCCTGCTCTGCCCGGGCTTCTAAGGGTGGGCAGAGAGGGGCAATAGGGGCCTGATGGGTTTGATAGCAAGTATATCAGCTTGTGATTTCTGCTGAATCCTGTGTCTGGCTCTATTTAAGGACCAACATGGATACCCACTATCAGTTAGGCTAAGTTTCAACTTTTTTTTTTTGGGGGGGGGAAACCTGCCATATGGCGTTTTTTTGGCCAAAAAACGCTGCGGTCAGATGTTAGCTGTAAATCAATGAGAAATCGCTAAATTGTTATTCAACTTGGCGTTTTTCACTTTGGCGATTTTTTTTATCCTTTTGGCGTTTTTTCACTCTTTTTTTGGCGTTTTTCAGCTCCTTGGCGATTTTCGAAAATCGCAGCATTGAGCCACTGGCGATTTTTTTGTCCATGGGAGTGAAAAAACGCCAAGAAAAATGATATGTGGGATTTAACTTTGGCGTTTTTGCAGGTGGTTTTTATTCTCTTTTGGACTTTAGCGATCCAAAAAAGTGATGGAGATACCTTTTTTAATAAAATTTCGTAGGGTACCATTAAAAAAAATTTTATAAAAAAGATACAGTAGTGAAGGAAAAAATTGTATCTAACGAAATGTATCTTTTTTATAACAAAATTTTTATACATTTTTAAACAGGGATCAATTTATGTGGGCGGGGACCTAAAAATGTAGCCGACAATAATAAAAATGTAGTGTGTGCGTGTTTTTCACTTTTTTTCTTTATTATTATTATTATTATTTTTTTTTTTTTTAGGTAGTACTACTACTCCCAGCATGGAACACACTGTTCCATGATGGGAGTAGTAGTACCTGTACTAATTGACAGATCACCCGTTGCGATCCTTCTCTATAATGTATAGATGCAGCCGCTCTTCTATGGTCCCCTGCACTGATATACCCTACCTATTCATATTTCCCACAGAGATCTGTGATTGGCCAGATGGTTCCAGCCAATCACAACTCTATGTGGGAAATAGGAATATGTGTATATATACGGCCGTGCAGGGGACCATAGAAGAGCGGCGGCATCTATACATTATACAGGAGGATCACAGTGAGTGTCAGGAGTGACATCCACTGTGATCTTTCCTTAACTGCAGGTACTACTACTCCCAACATGGAGCACACTTGGCTGTAGTACCTGCATTATTAGACAGATCGCAGCAGGTGTCAGAAGTTACACTCGCTGTCTATTTATGCAGGTACTACAGCTCCCAGCATGGAGTAGAGTGTGCTCCATGTTGGAAGTAGTAGTACCTACAGGTAATAACAGATCACAGCGGGTATCACTACTGACATCCGCTGTGATCGTCCTGTCTATAGCAGAGATGCAGAGCGGCTGTATACAGCACTCGCATCTCTGCACTATACTCCGGCCACTCACTCATTCATATTTCCCTCAGAGCTGTGATTGGCTGCAACCATCCGGCCAATCACCACTCTGGGCGGAGACTATGAATGATGTTCTATTCACATCACTGGCCGGAGTACAGAGCAGAGATACGAGCGCTGTATAGAGCCACTCTGCATCTCTGCTATATTATGGACGATCGCATCGGGATGATATGTCTATTACTACAGCTACTACTCCCATGATGGAACAGTCTGTTCCATGCTGGGAGTAGTAGTACTACATAAAAAATTTGAAAAAAAGTGAAACACCCACACTTAATTAATAAAAATTGTGTTATCATAAAATATAAAAATTTCTTTAAATAAAAATGTTTCCATCACTGCTGCATCCTTTTTTTATTTTTTGGAAAAAACACCAGACGCAGGAAATTGCACTGGCGTTCTTTCAGGCGGTTTTTTCAACCCCAAAAAACAAGTAGAAACTTAGCCTTAATCATTTGCAAACTAGGGCAAGAATGATGCTTCAGAAGAACAATTTTTTCTGGCACGAGTGAGTTCACCCACTGGTACTTCAAGTACCGAAGTACTCCGATTGCAGTTTTCTATAAGTAGAGGTGTGTTTGAGACCATCCCTAACACTTAAAAGGAGTTTCTGTTTCATGCCATGTGTGAGTGAAAAACAGGTAATGGAAGTGTTGTTGACAAAGGACAGAGTTTGAGATTCAGAAGATGACCAAATGACAACTATGTCATCAACATTACGACCAAACTGAACAATGCTGTCAAAAAGCGGGTTGGTGTCGCAAAAGATATACTGCAATTCCCACTAATGTACACATATATTAGCCACCAAAGGGGAAGAATTAGCCCCCATAGAGGCACCTGTATTTTGAACATAAAATTCATCTTGGAAAGAGAAAAACTTAGGCGACAGAATATAAGATCTTGAACATCTGCTATGTGGTAGCCTGGGGCTGTAGGGTATATGGGGTGTAGCTGTGCGGTTACTAAAGGGTGCTAGCTTAACCCTTTCTCTTCATGACGCCAGGGTGAGGGCTATTCTCTGTATGCTTGTCCTACCGCCACCCGTCCCAAGAGCGATAGGGAGATAGGAAATAATTGATTGTCCACAATCAGAGAGTTTGCTGAAAACTGTCGGAACTTTTACTGAAGATTTTATGCAGGCTTTATAACAGGGACAGTCTCTTTACAAGCAAAGTCTCTTAGATATTGACAGTAGTTGGGACCTTGGGCGTTTTAGAGTCCGGAGACTGATATGCGCTGTTCCACTGGATTTAGGGGGATTTAGTTTCGGTCCAGTAGTCACGCTAGCTTTAGCGGGGATTTAGTTTAGGACTCACAATTTGATTAAGGCTGAGGCCGGCTGGCTTCAGGCCTAGGGTTGTCTTGTGACCTCTGAAAGGTCCTAAAGCATAACCCAAAGGAATTAACATAGTCCTGCGACGCTATAAAGGTAAGTATATTGATATACATTATTAAATATATACACATAAACATTATAAAATTAGAGAAGGAGGAGGCAACTAGGGGCTTTCCCACCTGGAGGACCCTACCTGAACGTAGTTACTCTGACTTTGGGAACCACCACACAAGGTAAGGTATGCAATAGGGTACCGGGACACCACAGTAATTTGGTGCAAGTTAAAAAGGAGCCATAATGGGAAGAGATGAATGAAGTGACTCTATGTCCAGCGTAAGCCATGAGAAAGAGGTCTGCATTAAATCCTGTCCATTATGGACAAAAAGTGTTGTGTCTCCTTGATATGGCTAAGACAGAGAGCACTAGAGGTTTTAATCTACCCACTCACAAAGGTGTTCATTTTGGGGACAGATTCCCACCACTATGGGATGCACTAGTGGCGGGAATAGGCCCTTGTGGATTTTAGTTCATGAGTGAAAAATGGGGGTGATAAAATTGGCAACTATCATGTAATCAAACTCCTTCTGTAAGATAACAATTAAGGACAACCTCCCCCCTCAATAATGTTTAAAGGGGGTAGGACTAAAGGGGATTCTGCGGTATGTTTTAGTGTCCTTCAAAATATCTTTATTAAGAATGCAGTATTAGTCAGTGTCCAAACATATAACCGCCCCCCCCCCCCCCTTTATCTGCAGCACGTATCTTCAAATTAACATTCTCCCTTAGCGCCATGAGAGCCGGTCTATCCAGTCTGGTCAAATTGTCACTACCAGTGGTGCCATTACTTTGTTTGAGATCCACTAATCCTTTTATAACCAATTCTTGAAACATGTCTGTTAGGATTCGGCAGGCTGGATGTGGATCCTCTATGTCAGAGAGGGATTGGCGTGGACCGTACCGGTGGACCGGTTCTAAGCTGCTACTGATATTCACCAGAGCCCGCCGCAAAGCGGGATGGCCTTGCTACGGCGGTAGCAACCAGGTCGTATCCACCGGTAACGGCTCAACCTCGCTGACTGCTGAGAAGGCGTGGGACAGAAGGACTAGACAAAGGCGAGGTCAGACGTAGCAGAAGGTCAGGGCAGGCGGCAAGGTTCGTAGTCAATGGTAACGGCAGAAGGTCTGGAAACACTGGTATGGCAATCACAGGAAACGCTTTCACTGGCACAATGGCAACACAGGAAACGCTTTCACTGGCACAATGGCAACACAGAAAACGCTTTCACTGGCACAATGGCAACACAGGAAATGCTTTCACTAGCACAATGGCAACAAGATCCGGCAATGCAGGGAAGGGGAAGTGAGGTTAAAAAGGCATGGAGCAGGTGGGAGCTAATTACACTGATTGGGCCAGGCACCAATTAGTGGTGCACTGGCCCTTTAAATCTCAGAGAGCTGGCGCGCACGCACCCTAGAGAGCGAAGCCGCGCGACAGGACGTGACAGTCGGGGACCGGGACAGGAAAGTGGATTGGGATGCGATCCGCGAGCGGGCGCGTCCCGCTATGCGAATCGCATCCCCGCCGGCAATCTCAGTGCAGCGCTCCTGGTCAGCGGGTCTGACCGGGGCGCTGCAGAGAGGAGAACGCCGCGAGCGCTCCAAGGAGGAGCAGGGAGCCGGAGCGCTCGGCGTAACAATGTCCATAACTGGACTTCTAGAAATAACAGGGTAAAAACCAGAGTTACAAGTTCTGAGGGCTCTCATGTCTCAGTGTCTTCAATTCTAGTGACCTCAAACTACACAAAGCATATGGGGGGAGATTTATCAAAACCTGTGCAGAGGCAAAGTTGCCCAGTTGCCCATAGCAACCAATCAGCTTACTTCTTACATTCTTAACAAAGCCTCTGAAAAATGAAAGAAGCAATCTGATTGGTTGCTATTGGCAACTGGACAACTTTCCTTTCCACAGGTTTTGATAAATCTCCCCCATTGTTCCTGCAAAGAAGTACAGGTAGTTAAAGGGTTACTCCACTGCCTCAGGTTCGGAACATTTTGTTCCGAAAGCTGGGTGCGGGCCATTGTGACGCCACGCCCCTTCAAAGCAAATCTATGGGAATGGGGTGGCAGCCGCTGGGGCAGTGGAGTACCCCTTTAAAGGGGTACTTCGCCGGAAAACATCTTATAGGATAGGGGATAAGATGTCTGATCGCGGGGGGTCCCGCCGTTGAGGATCTCAGGGCCAGCAGCAGCGGCGTCCGGAACACGGAAGCTCAGAGATTCTGTGTGCGTGACGCCATGCCCCCTCCATTCATGTGCATGGGAGTGGCGTGATGGCTACGTAGTAGCCGTCACACCCCTCCCATACACATGAATGGAGTGGGCGTGGTGCCTGTAGTCACCAGTTATCCAGCACGGAGCAGCGGTCGCTCTGAGCACTGGATGACTGGAGTGCATATATGATGGATAAACAGAATTGGAGTATAAACCATTATAAGAGTCCACAGAATCAAAATGTTTCCTTCATGTTAGGCTGGGTTCACACCATGTTTTGTTAATTACGGTTCCCGTATACGGCTGGCAGGAGGGGGCGGGGCTTAATCGCGGCGCCCGCACTCAGCCATATTCGGGAACCGTATTTAATGCATGTCTACGAGCCGACCGGAGGGAACCGCAGCCTCCGGTCGGCTTCATTTTCGGCCGTATGCGGTTTCCCGACCGCAGGCAAAAACGTGGTCGACCGCGTTTTTGCCTGTGGTCGGGAAACCGCATACGGCCGAAAACGAAGCCGACCGGAGGCTGCGGTTCACTCCGGTCGGCTCGTAGACGTGCATTAAATACGGTTCCCGAATACGGCTGACTGCGGGCACCGCGATTAAGCCCCGCCCCCTCCTCCCAGCCGTATATGGGAACCGTAGTTAACAAAACGTGGTGTGAACCCAGCCTTACTGTCCTAATAAATTTATTGACGTCCAGAATAGTCTCATACACATTGAAATGATTAGTGGGAGAAAATTTGAATCCTTTAGAGTGAACCTCAATTTGAGACACACCGAGGAATGTTCTCTCGTAATGACTGTCTTGGAGTAGCGTTTCCTGCCTCACCTGCGCCGTCGTTTTTTGTCACCTTGGTACGGGAAAAAATATTAAAAGGCTTATGTGTGATATCCAGTGAGGTCTATGTAGCAGCTATAATGAGGATGTGGATATTCTTACCATATAAATACTCCTATGTAGCAGCTATAATGAGGATGTGGATATTCTTACCATATAAATACTCCTCACCTCCCCACTGGCAATCATGCATTTGAAAAAAGGTCACATGACTTGAAACGCGTCATGCATTAGTGTTTCCTGCTTTCATCCTGATGTCTGATCCTCACGTTTGATTCCACTGTCAAGTGTTTAACTTTGGAAGACGAATAAAAAGAAGTACATTTTTCCGCTGGCTTCCTTTTCTCTTGCCAGATTTGTAAATTGCTTTAAATATCCTAATCCTTGCAGCACTTATCAGCTGCTGTATGCTCCAGAGGAAATTATGTAATTCTTTCCAGTCTGACCACAGTGCTCTCTGCTGCCACCTCTGTCCATGTCAGGAACTGTCCAGAGCAGGATAGGTTTGCTATGGGGATTTGCTCCTGCTCTGGACAGTTCCTGAAATGGACAGAGGTGTCAGCAGAGAGCACTGTGGTCAGACTGGAACTACACAACTTCCTCTGTAGTATAACGCAGCTGGTAGGTACTGGAAGGATTAAGATTTTTAAATGGAAGTAATTTACATATTTGTATAACTTTCTGGCACCAGTTTATGTGAAAGCATTTGTTTTTCCACTGAAATACTCCTTTCAGTAGTTTGACCCCCCATGATCAGACACTTATCCCCTATGTTTTGGATAGGGGAAAAGTGTTTATTCACCGGTGCATTGCTTTAATCCCTTCCTTCCTTTACAGATTTGTAAATTACTTAAAATCTTAATCCTTCCAGTGCTTATCAGCTGCTGTATGCTCCAGAGGAAGTTGTGTAGATCCTTCCAGACTGACCACAGTGCTCTCTGCTGACACTTGACATGAACAGAGGTGATTAACCTATCTATGCTCATATGTTAAAGGAGTAGTCCGGCGTGCATTTTTCTTATTTTATCCGGTCCGGGCTGCAAAAAAAAAAGAAAACAAACTTTCTCTTGCCTGCCTACGCGGCCCCGGAGCTCCGGTACAGGTGTTCGGTCGCCGGGCTGTTTGCTTCTTACTTCCTGTTAGCCCGGCACGTCACACGGAGCTTCAGCCTATCACTGGCCGAGGCGGGACATCGCTGCGGCCGGTGATAGGCTGAAGCTCCGTGTGACGTGCCGGGCTAATAGGAAGTAAGAAGCAAACAGCCCGGCGATCAAACACCTGTACCGGAGTGTACCAGAGCTCCGGGGCTGCGTAGGCAGGCCAGAGAAAGTTTGTTTTCTTTTTTTTTTGCAGCTCGGACCGGATTAAATAAGAAAAGTGCGCGCCGGACTACTCTTTTAAGCAGAGCCTGTTGCACATTTAAAGGTGCTTAGCATTGAGGGGGCGAGGCGTGATGTCATGAGGGGGTGGGGCTATGATGTCACAAGCTCCTGTTGCCGGCTCCAGCGTTCAGAACAGTTTGTTCCAAACGCTGAGCAGCGGAGTACCCCTTTAATGTCACCATGCTCATAGCATTCAGATTTAGATATTTGAACAATATGGCTGCAATCACACACTGCAGTTTTGAGCCAAAGCCAGAGGTGGCTACAGCAGGAAGGAGCAGTATAAGGGTACGTTCACACGCGCAGATTTTGGCAGCGTATTTAACTTTGGATCCGCTGGTGAAGGCCCCGCTCTATGCTGGCTTTACATGTGCCTGCTCGTAGTGGCAATACGCCGCTACGAGCAGACACACTGCAGCGATGTGCACGTCGTACTCGCACATCGCGGCCGCTCTCCCTGCTCTGAGCTAGGCAGAGAGCCCCCGCGATGTGCGAGTATACTGCGACTTGCACATCGCAGTGTGTCTGCTGGTAGCGGCGTATTTCCACTATGAGCAGGCACATGTAAAACCAGCATAGAGCGGGCCTTCACCAGCGGATCTGCAGCATAAAATACGCTGAAAATCAGCGCGTGTGAACGTACCCTTAGGCTGGGTTCACACTATGAAATTTTCGAGTGGAATTATGTTTTTAAATTACACCTGGAAATTCCAGTGCAGCAGTGTCCCATTGTTGGCAACAGAATTCCGCTGCACAGTGCACACTGCAGAGTTTTTGAGGAAGACTTTCTGCCCAGAAAATCTACTCAAAATATTGTGCCAGAACATTGAACTTGCTACAGACATCTATGGGACAGAAATGTTTGTGCGGTCCGAGGGCCAACTGATTGCATTAGTGCTGGCAACATTTGAAATCTCCGGATTAAATTTCGCAAGGAATTACCTCAGTGGATCCTCGTAACCCCCCCCCCCACATTTGGAATCTCCGGATAAAATTTTGCAAGAAATTACCTCAGTGGATCCTGGTAACCCCCCCGAAACACACACCAATCAGCGCTTATTTGGGCATAATTTGTTACGAAAATAAATGCCAAAATTCAAAGTAAGTTTTGAACATGTTCAGTCTTTGTATTTGTGTTACAGACTGACCAGGTCTGATTTTATTCAATTTTTCATATTTCTGTATAAATTGTTTAAAAAATCCCAATAAAAAGTATTTAAAAAAAAATCAATCTATTTGAGGAACTTCTCTTGTCTAAAAAAGGCAGCAAAGTCCTATTGCAATAAATCCTTATGCATGTTCACTTGGTGGAATTCTGCAAAGTTTGCTAAAGGAATTGCGCCAAAATTGCGGTAGAATTTTGTGTTCTCTAAACATAGAATTCTGACAAAATGCAAGCCCCATTGAGTTAAAGGGTACCTCTCATCAAATAAACTTTTGATATATTTTAGATGAATGAATGTTGAATAACTTTCCAATAGCATGTTAATGAAAAATATGCTTCTTTCTATTGTATTTTTCCCGATCAGTCCTGTCAGCAAGCATTTCTGACTCATGCTGGAGTCCTAAACACTCAGAGCTGCCAGCCTGCTTTGTTCACAGCCAAACAGGCTGTGAACAAAGCAGGCTGGCAGCTCTGAGTGTTCTCCTTTGTGAACAAAGCAGACTGGCAGCTCGTAGTGTTTAGGACTCCAGCATGAGTCTGAAATGCTTGCTGCCAGGACTGGTAGGGAGACCCCTAGTGGTCATTTCTTCAAAGTGGAAAATTAAATAGAAAGAAGCATATTTTATAATAACATGCAATTGTAAAGTTATTCTGCATACATTAACCCCTTAAGGACACATGACGTTCTCATACGTCTCCATTTCCGAGTCCTTAAGGACACATGACGTATGAGAACGTCATGTGTTTTACCGGCCCCCCGCAACCATCTGGAGCAGAGCCATTGCCCGATGCCTGCTGAAATCGTTCAGCAGGCATCGGGGCATATCGCCCAGGGGGGTCATGATGACCCCCCATGTCGGCGATGGCCGCAGATCGCTGGACAATTCAGTCCAGCGATCTGCGGCGAATTCCGGGTCAATCGGGTATCCAGTGACCCGGTGACCCGGAATTACTGGCTGATCGGGGCCGTCAGAGACGGCCCCGAACAGCCATAGCCAGCAAGGGTGAGGTGGCACTGGTGCCACCTCACGATCGCCCTGATTCGTCGGCCGGCCGACCAATCAGGGCACCTGCTGCGGGTGTCACTCCCGCAACCCGCTCCGCCCCTCTTCCGGAGGACGTGAGCGGGTGCGGGACGTGCACCCCGGGTGCTGGGGACCCCGATCCCCGGCGTCCCTGTTGGGATCGGGGCCCCAGGAGCAGCGGCGGCGACGACGAGGGACTGACCTCATGCGGCTGGATGGTTGAGGTGAGTGACAGCCTCCTGCTGTTGCTTAGCAACAGCTCCCAGCATGCAAAAAGGGCATGCTGGGAGCTGTAGTTATGCAACAGCAGGAGGCAGACCACCACAACTCCCAGCATGCCCTTATGGGCATGCTGGGACTTGTAGTTTTGCAACAGCTGGAGGCACATTCTTTCTATGGAAAAGTGTACCTTCAGCTGTTGTATAACTACAACTCCCAGCTTGCACAATCAGCTAAAGTGCATGCTGGGAGTTGTAGTGGTGCATCTGGTGGTTGCATAACTACAACTCCCAGCATGCCCGTTGGCTGTCGGTGACTGCTGAGAGTTGTAGTTTTGCAACAGCTGAAGGCACACTGAGTTAAGTAGCAAACCAGTGTGTCTCCAGCTGTTGCATAACTACAATCCCCAGCATCCCCAGCCAAAGTAGTATGCCTCCAGCTGTTGCATAACTACAAGACCCATCATGCCCTTCCGCTGTCCGTACATGCTGGGGGTTGTAGCTTTTGCAACAGCTGAAGGCACACTGGTTGCAAAACACTGAGTTTGTTACCAAACTCGGCGTTTCACAACCAGTGTGCCTCCAGCTGTTGCAAAACTACAACTCCCAGCATGCACTGATAGACCGTACATGCTGGGAGTTGTAGTTTTGCAACAGCTGGATGTCCCCCCCCCCCCAATGTGAATGTACAGGGTACACTCACATGGGCGGAGGATTACAGTAAGTATCCGGCTGCAAGTTTGAGGTGCGGCAAAATTTCTGCCGCAGCTCAAACTGCCAGCGAGAAACTACTGTGAACCCCCGCCCGTGCGACTGTACCCTAAAAACACTACACTGCACTACACTAACACACAATAAAATAAAAAGTAAAAAACACTATGTATACACATACCCCTACACAGCCCCCCTACCCTCCCCAATAAAAATGAAAAACGTCTGGTACGCCACTGTTTCCAAAACGGAGCCTCCAGCGGTTGCAAAACTACAACTCCCAGCATGCACTGATAGACCGTACATGCTGGGAGTTGTAGTTTTGCAACAGCTGGATGCCCCCCCCCCCCAATGTGAACGTACAGGGTACACTCACATGGGCGGAGGATTACAGTAAGTATCCAGCTGCAAGTTTGAGCTGCGTCAAATGTTCTGCCGCAGCTCAAACTGCCAGCGAGAAACTACTGTGAACCCCCGCCCATGTGACTGTACCCTAAAAACACTGCACTACACTACCACAAAATAAAATAAAAAGTAAAAAACACTACATATACACATACCCCTACACAGCCCCCCTCCCCTCCCCAATAAAAATGAAAAACGTCTGGTACGCCACTTTTTCCAAAACGGAGCCTCCAGCTGTTGCAAAACAACTACTCCCAGTATTGCCAGATAGCTGTTGACTGTCTAGGCCTGCTGGGAGTTTTACAACAGCTGGAGGCACCCTGTTTGGGAATCACTGGCGTAGAATACCCCTATGTCCACCCCTATGCAAGTCCCTAATTTAGGCCTCAAATGCGCATGGCGCTCTCACTTTGGAGCCCTGTCGTATTTCAAGGCAACAGTTTAGGGCCACATATGGGGTATCGCCGTACTCGGGAGAAATTGCCTAACAAATTTTGGGGGGTATTTTCTGCTATTACGCTTTTTAAAATTGTAAAAATTTTGGGAAACCAAGCATTTTAGGTTAAAAAAATATATATTTTTTTACATATGCAAAAGTCGTGAAACACCTGTAGGGTATTAAGGTTCACATTACCCCTTGTTACGTTCCCCGAGGGGTCTAGTTTCCAAAATGGTATGCCATGTGTTTTTTTTTTTTTGCTGTTCTGGCACCATAGGGGCTTCCTAAATGCGGCATGCCCCCAGAGCAAAATTTGCTTTCAAAAAGCCAAATGTGACTCCTTCTCTTCTGAGACCTGTAGTGCGCCAGCAGAGCACTTTTCACCCCCACATAGGGTGTTTTCTGAATCGGGAGAAATTGGGCTTCAAATTTTGGGGGGTATTTTCTGCTATTACCCTTTTTAAAAATGTAAACATTTTGGGAAAACAAGCATTTTAGGTAAAAAAAAATTTTTTTTTTTACATATGCAAAAGTCGGGAAACACCTGTGTTACGCCGAGCGCTCCGGGTCCCCGCTCCTCCCCGGAGCGCTCGCTTCACTCTCCCCGCGGCAGCGCTCCGGTCACGTCCTCTGACCCGGGGCGCTGCGATTCCGCTGCCAGCCGGGATGCGATTCGCGATGCGGGTAGCGCCCGCTCGCGATGCGCACCCCGGCTCCCCTACCTGACTCGCTCTCCGTCTGTTCTGTCCCGGCGCGCGCGGCCCCGCTCCCTAGGGCGCGCGCGCGCCGGGTCTCTGCGATTTAAAGGGCCACTGCGCCGCTGATTGGCGCAGTGGTTCCAATCAGTGTGTTCACCTGTGCACTTCCCTATATCACCTCACTTCCCCTGCACTCCCTTGCCGGATCTTGTTGCCTTAGTGCCAGTGAAAGCGTTCCTTGTGTGTTCCTTGCCTGTGTTTCCAGACCTTCTGCCGTTGCCCCTGACTACGATCCTTGCTGCCTGCCCCGACCTTCTGCTACGTCCGACCTTGCTTTTGCCTACTCCCTTGTACCGCGCCTATCTTCAGCAGCCAGAGAGGTGAGCCGTTGCTAGTGGATACGACCTGGTCACTACCGCCGCAGCAAGACCATCCCGCTTTGCGGCGGGCTCTGGTGAAAACCAGTAGTGGCTTAGAACCGGTCCACTAGCACGGTCCACGCCAATCCCTCTCTGGCACAGAGGATCCACTACCTGCCAGCCGGCATCGTGACAGTAGATCCGGCCATGGATCCCGCTGAAGTTCCTCTGCCAGTTGTCGCTGACCTCACCACGGTGGTCGCCCAGCAGTCACAACAGATAGCGCAACAAGGCCAACAGCTGTCTCAACTGACCGTTATGCTACAACAGTTACTACCACAGCTTCAGCAGTCATCTCCTCCGCCAGCTCCTGCACCTCCTCCGCAGCGAGTGGCCGCTCCTGGGATACGCTTATCCTTGCCGGATAAATTTGATGGGGACTCTAAGTTTTGCCGTGGCTTTCTTTCCCAATGTTCCCTGCATCTGGAGATGATGTCGGACCTGTTTCCCACCGAAAGGTCTAAGGTGGCTTTCGTAGTCAGCCTTCTGTCCGGAAAAGCCCTGTCATGGGCCACACCGCTCTGGGACCGCAATGACCCCGTCACTGCCTCTGTACACTCCTTCTTCTCGGAAATCCGAAGTGTCTTTGAGGAACCTGCCCGAGCCTCTTCTGCTGAGACTGCCCTGTTGAACCTGGTCCAGGGTAATTCTTCCGTTGGCGAGTATGCCGTACAATTCCGTACTCTTGCTTCAGAATTGTCCTGGAATAATGAGGCCCTCTGCGCGACCTTCAAAAAAGGCCTATCCAGCAACATTAAAGATGTTCTGGCCGCACGAGAAATTCCTGCTAATCTACATGAACTTATTCACCTAGCCACTCGCATTGACATGCGTTTTTCCGAAAGGCGTCAGGAACTCCGCCAAGATATGGACTCTGTTCGCACGAGGCGTTTCTTCTCCTCGGCTCCTCTCTCCTCTGGTCCCCTGCAATCTGTTCCTGTGCCTCCCGCCGTGGAGGCTATGCAGGTCGACCGGTCTCGCCTGACACCTCAAGAGAGGACACGACGCCGTATGGAGAACCTCTGCCTGTACTGTGCTAGTACCGAACACTTCCTGAGAGATTGTCCTATCCGTCCTCCCCGCCTGGAAAGACGTACGCTGACTCCGCACAAAGATGAGACAGTCCTTGATGTCTACTCTGCTTCTCCACGTCTTACTGTGCCTGTGCGGATGTCTGCCTCTGCCTTCTCCTTCTCTACAGTGGCCTTCTTGGACTCTGGATCTGCAGGAAATTTTATTTTGGCCTCTCTCGTCAACAGGTTCAACATCCCGGTGACCAGTCTCGCCAGACCCCTCTACATCAATTGTGTAAATAATGAAAGATTGGACTGTACCATACGTTTCCGCACGGAGCCCCTTCTTATGAGCATCGGATCTCATCATGAGAGGATTGAACTTTTGGTCCTCCCCAATTGCACCTCGGAAATTCTCCTTGGACTTCCCTGGCTTCAACTTCATTCCCCTACCCTGGATTGGTCCACTGGGGAGATCAAGAGTTGGGGGTCCTCTTGTTCCAAGAACTGTCTAAAACCGGTTCCCAGTAACCCTTGCCGTAACTATGTGGTTCCTCCAGTAACCGGCCTCCCTAAGGCCTATATGGACTTCGCGGATGTTTTCTGCAAAAAACAAGCTGAGACTCTACCTCCTCACAGGCCTTATGATTGCCCTATCGATCTCCTCCCGGGCACTACTCCACCCCGGGGCAGAATTTATCCTCTCTCTGCCCCAGAGACTCTTGCCATGTCCGAATATGTCCAGGAGAATCTAAAAAAGGGCTTTATCCGTAAATCCTCCTCTCCTGCCGGAGCCGGATTTTTCTTTGTGTCCAAAAAAGATGGCTCCCTACGTCCATGCATTGACTACCGCGGTCTTAATAAAATCACGGTTAAGAACCGCTACCCCTTACCCCTCATCTCTGAACTCTTTGATCGCCTCCAAGGTGCCCACATCTTCAGTAAATTGGACTTAAGAGGCGCCTATAACCTCATCCGCATCAGAGAGGGGGACGAGTGGAAAACGGCATTTAACACCAGAGATGGACACTTTGAGTATCTGGTCATGCCCTTTGGACTGTGCAACGCCCCTGCCGTCTTCCAAGACTTTGTCAATGAAATTTTTCGTGATCTGTTATACTCCTGTGTTGTTGTATATCTGGACGATATCCTAATTTTTTCTGCCAATCTAGAAGAACACCGCCAGCATGTCCGTATGGTTCTTCAGAGACTTCGTGACAACCAACTCTATGCCAAAATTGAGAAATGTCTGTTTGAATGCCAATCTCTTCCTTTTCTAGGATATTTGGTCTCTGGCCAGGGACTACAGATGGATCCAGACAAACTCTCTGCCGTCTTAGATTGGCCACGCCCCTCCGGACTCCGTGCTATCCAACGCTTTTTGGGGTTCGCCAATTATTACAGGCAATTTATTCCACATTTTTCTACCATTGTGGCTCCTATCGTGGCTTTAACCAAAAAAAATGCTGATCCCAAGTCCTGGCCCCCTCAAGCAGAAGACGCCTTTAAACGACTCAAGTCTGCCTTTTCTTCGGCTCCCGTCCTCTCCAGACCTGACCCTTCCAAACCCTTCCTATTGGAGGTTGATGCCTCCTCAGTGGGAGCTGGAGCTGTTCTTCTACAAAAAAATTCTTCCGGGCATGCTGTCACTTGTGGTTTTTTCTCTAGGACCTTCTCTCCAGCGGAGAGGAACTACTCCATCGGGGATCGAGAGCTTCTAGCCATTAAATTAGCACTTGAGGAATGGAGGCATCTGCTGGAGGGATCAAGTTCTCCTGTTATTATCTACACCGACCACAAGAACCTCTCCTACCTCCAGTCTGCCCAACGGCTGAATCCTCGCCAGGCCCGGTGGTCTCTGTTCTTTGCCCGATTTAATTTTGAGATTCACTTTCGTCCTGCCGATAAGAACATTAGGGCCGATGCTCTCTCTCGTTCCTCGGATGCCTCAGAAGTTGAACTCTCTCCGCAACACATCATTCCACCTGACTGCCTGATCTCCACTTCTCCTGCCTCCATCAGGCAGACTCCTCCAGGAAAGACCTTTGTTTCTCCTCGCCAACGCCTCGGAATCCTCAAATGGGGTCACTCCTCCCATCTCGCAGGTCATGCGGGTATCAAGAAATCTGTGCAACTCATCTCCCGCTTCTATTGGTGGCCGACTCTGGAGACGGATGTTGTGGACTTTGTGCGAGCCTGCACTATCTGTGCCCGGGATAAGACTCCTCGCCAGAAGCCCGCTGGTTTTCTTCATCCTCTGCCTGTCCCCGAACAGCCTTGGTCTCTGATTGGTATGGATTTTATTACTGACTTACCCCCATCCCATGGCAACACTGTTATTTGGGTGGTCGTTGATCGATTCTCCAAAATGGCACATTTCATCCCTCTTCCTGGTCTTCCTTCTGCGCCTCAGTTGGCTAAACAATTTTTTGTACACATTTTTCGTCTTCACGGGTTGCCTACGCAGATTGTCTCGGATAGAGGCGTCCAATTCGTGTCTAAATTCTGGAGGGCTCTCTGTAAACAACTCAAGATTAAATTAAATTTTTCTTCTGCATATCATCCCCAGTCCAATGGACAAGTAGAAAGGATTAACCAGATCTTGGGTGATTATTTGCGACATTTTGTTTCCTCCCGCCAGGATGACTGGGCAGATCTCCTCCCATGGGCCGAATTCTCGTATAACTTCAGGGTCTCTGAGTCTTCCTCCAAATCCCCATTTTTCGTGGTGTACGGCCGTCACCCTCTTCCCCCCCTCCCTACTCCCTTGCCCTCTGGTCTGCCCGCTGTGGATGAAATTTCTCGTGACCTTTCCATCATATGGAGAGAGACCCAAAATTCTCTCTTACAGGCTTCATCACGCATGAAGAAGTTCGCGGATAAGAAAAGAAGAGCTCCCCCCGTTTTTTCCCCTGGAGACAAGGTATGGCTCTCCGCTAAATATGTCCGCTTCCGTGTCCCTAGCTACAAGTTGGGACCACGCTATCTTGGTCCTTTCAAAATTTTGTGTCAAATTAATCCTGTCTCTTATAAACTTCTTCTTCCTCCCTCTCTTCGTATCCCTAATGCCTTTCACGTCTCTCTTCTCAAACCACTCATCCTCAACCGTTTTTCTCCCAAATCTGTTCCTCCCACTCCTGTTTCCGGCTCCTCGGACATCTTCTCGGTCAAAGAAATTTTAGCTGCCAAAAAGGTCAGAGGGAAAAATTTTTTTTTAGTGGACTGGGAGGGTTGTGGTCCTGAAGAGAGATCCTGGGAACCTGAGGACAACATCCTAGACAAAAGTCTGCTCCTCAGGTTCTCAGGCTCTAAGAAGAGGGGGAGACCCAAGGGGGGGGTACTGTTACGCCGAGCGCTCCGGGTCCCCGCTCCTCCCCGGAGCGCTCGCTTCACTCTCCCCGCGGCAGCGCTCCGGTCACGTCCTCTGACCCGGGGCGCTGCGATTCCGCTGCCAGCCGGGATGCGATTCGCGATGCGGGTAGCGCCCGCTCGCGATGCGCACCCCGGCTCCCCTACCTGACTCGCTCTCCGTCTGTTCTGTCCCGGCGCGCGCGGCCCCGCTCCCTAGGGCGCGCGCGCGCCGGGTCTCTGCGATTTAAAGGGCCACTGCGCCGCTGATTGGCGCAGTGGTTCCAATCAGTGTGTTCACCTGTGCACTTCCCTATATCACCTCACTTCCCCTGCACTCCCTTGCCGGATCTTGTTGCCTTAGTGCCAGTGAAAGCGTTCCTTGTGTGTTCCTTGCCTGTGTTTCCAGACCTTCTGCCGTTGCCCCTGACTACGATCCTTGCTGCCTGCCCCGACCTTCTGCTACGTCCGACCTTGCTTTTGCCTACTCCCTTGTACCGCGCCTATCTTCAGCAGCCAGAGAGGTGAGCCGTTGCTAGTGGATACGACCTGGTCACTACCGCCGCAGCAAGACCATCCCGCTTTGCGGCGGGCTCTGGTGAAAACCAGTAGTGGCTTAGAACCGGTCCACTAGCACGGTCCACGCCAATCCCTCTCTGGCACAGAGGATCCACTACCTGCCAGCCGGCATCGTGACAGTAGATCCGGCCATGGATCCCGCTGAAGTTCCTCTGCCAGTTGTCGCTGACCTCACCACGGTGGTCGCCCAGCAGTCACAACAGATAGCGCAACAAGGCCAACAGCTGTCTCAACTGACCGTTATGCTACAACAGTTACTACCACAGCTTCAGCAGTCATCTCCTCCGCCAGCTCCTGCACCTCCTCCGCAGCGAGTGGCCGCTCCTGGGATACGCTTATCCTTGCCGGATAAATTTGATGGGGACTCTAAGTTATGCCGTGGCTTTCTTTCCCAATGTTCCCTGCATCTGGAGATGATGTCGGACCTGTTTCCCACCGAAAGGTCTAAGGTGGCTTTCGTAGTCAGCCTTCTGTCCGGAAAAGCCCTGTCATGGGCCACACCGCTCTGGGACCGCAATGACCCCGTCACTGCCTCTGTACACTCCTTCTTCTCGGAAATCCGAAGTGTCTTTGAGGAACCTGCCCGAGCCTCTTCTGCTGAGACTGCCCTGTTGAACCTGGTCCAGGGTAATTCTTCCGTTGGCGAGTATGCCGTACAATTCCGTACTCTTGCTTCAGAATTGTCCTGGAATAATGAGGCCCTCTGCGCGACCTTCAAAAAAGGCCTATCCAGCAACATTAAAGATGTTCTGGCCGCACGAGAAATTCCTGCTAATCTACATGAACTTATTCACCTAGCCACTCGCATTGACATGCGTTTTTCCGAAAGGCGTCAGGAACTCCGCCAAGATATGGACTCTGTTCGCACGAGGCGTTTCTTCTCCTCGGCTCCTCTCTCCTCTGGTCCCCTGCAATCTGTTCCTGTGCCTCCCGCCGTGGAGGCTATGCAGGTCGACCGGTCTCGCCTGACACCTCAAGAGAGGACACGACGCCGTATGGAGAACCTCTGCCTGTACTGTGCTAGTACCGAACACTTCCTGAGAGATTGTCCTATCCGTCCTCCCCGCCTGGAAAGACGTACGCTGACTCCGCACAAAGATGAGACAGTCCTTGATGTCTACTCTGCTTCTCCACGTCTTACTGTGCCTGTGCGGATGTCTGCCTCTGCCTTCTCCTTCTCTACAGTGGCCTTCTTGGACTCTGGATCTGCAGGAAATTTTATTTTGGCCTCTCTCGTCAACAGGTTCAACATCCCGGTGACCAGTCTCGCCAGACCCCTCTACATCAATTGTGTAAATAATGAAAGATTGGACTGTACCATACGTTTCCGCACGGAGCCCCTTCTTATGAGCATCGGATCTCATCATGAGAGGATTGAACTTTTGGTCCTCCCCAATTGCACCTCGGAAATTCTCCTTGGACTTCCCTGGCTTCAACTTCATTCCCCTACCCTGGATTGGTCCACTGGGGAGATCAAGAGTTGGGGGTCCTCTTGTTCCAAGAACTGTCTAAAACCGGTTCCCAGTAACCCTTGCCGTAACTATGTGGTTCCTCCAGTAACCGGCCTCCCTAAGGCCTATATGGACTTCGCGGATGTTTTCTGCAAAAAACAAGCTGAGACTCTACCTCCTCACAGGCCTTATGATTGCCCTATCGATCTCCTCCCGGGCACTACTCCACCCCGGGGCAGAATTTATCCTCTCTCTGCCCCAGAGACTCTTGCCATGTCCGAATATGTCCAGGAGAATCTAAAAAAGGGCTTTATCCGTAAATCCTCCTCTCCTGCCGGAGCCGGATTTTTCTTTGTGTCCAAAAAAGATGGCTCCCTACGTCCATGCATTGACTACCGCGGTCTTAATAAAATCACGGTTAAGAACCGCTACCCCTTACCCCTCATCTCTGAACTCTTTGATCGCCTCCAAGGTGCCCACATCTTCACTAAATTGGACTTAAGAGGCGCCTATAACCTCATCCGCATCAGAGAGGGGGACGAGTGGAAAACGGCATTTAACACCAGAGATGGACACTTTGAGTATCTGGTCATGCCCTTTGGACTGTGCAACGCCCCTGCCGTCTTCCAAGACTTTGTCAATGAAATTTTTCGTGATCTGTTATACTCCTGTGTTGTTGTATATCTGGACGATATCCTAATTTTTTCTGCCAATCTAGAAGAACACCGCCAGCATGTCCGTATGGTTCTTCAGAGACTTCGTGACAACCAACTCTATGCCAAAATTGAGAAATGTCTGTTTGAATGCCAATCTCTTCCTTTTCTAGGATATTTGGTCTCTGGCCAGGGACTACAGATGGATCCAGACAAACTCTCTGCCGTCTTAGATTGGCCACGCCCCTCCGGACTCCGTGCTATCCAACGCTTTTTGGGGTTCGCCAATTATTACAGGCAATTTATTCCACATTTTTCTACCATTGTGGCTCCTATCGTGGCTTTAACCAAAAAAAATGCTGATCCCAAGTCCTGGCCCCCTCAAGCAGAAGACGCCTTTAAACGACTCAAGTCTGCCTTTTCTTCGGCTCCCGTCCTCTCCAGACCTGACCCTTCCAAACCCTTCCTATTGGAGGTTGATGCCTCCTCAGTGGGAGCTGGAGCTGTTCTTCTACAAAAAAATTCTTCCGGGCATGCTGTCACTTGTGGTTTTTTCTCTAGGACCTTCTCTCCAGCGGAGAGGAACTACTCCATCGGGGATCGAGAGCTTCTAGCCATTAAATTAGCACTTGAGGAATGGAGGCATCTGCTGGAGGGATCAAGTTCTCCTGTTATTATCTACACCGACCACAAGAACCTCTCCTACCTCCAGTCTGCCCAACGGCTGAATCCTCGCCAGGCCCGGTGGTCTCTGTTCTTTGCCCGATTTAATTTTGAGATTCACTTTCGTCCTGCCGATAAGAACATTAGGGCCGATGCTCTCTCTCGTTCCTCGGATGCCTCAGAAGTTGAACTCTCTCCGCAACACATCATTCCACCTGACTGCCTGATCTCCACTTCTCCTGCCTCCATCAGGCAGACTCCTCCAGGAAAGACCTTTGTTTCTCCTCGCCAACGCCTCGGAATCCTCAAATGGGGTCACTCCTCCCATCTCGCAGGTCATGCGGGTATCAAGAAATCTGTGCAACTCATCTCCCGCTTCTATTGGTGGCCGACTCTGGAGACGGATGTTGTGGACTTTGTGCGAGCCTGCACTATCTGTGCCCGGGATAAGACTCCTCGCCAGAAGCCCGCTGGTTTTCTTCATCCTCTGCCTGTCCCCGAACAGCCTTGGTCTCTGATTGGTATGGATTTTATTACTGACTTACCCCCATCCCATGGCAACACTGTTATTTGGGTGGTCGTTGATCGATTCTCCAAAATGGCACATTTCATCCCTCTTCCTGGTCTTCCTTCTGCGCCTCAGTTGGCTAAACAATTTTTTGTACACATTTTTCGTCTTCACGGGTTGCCTACGCAGATTGTCTCGGATAGAGGCGTCCAATTCGTGTCTAAATTCTGGAGGGCTCTCTGTAAACAACTCAAGATTAAATTAAATTTTTCTTCTGCATATCATCCCCAGTCCAATGGACAAGTAGAAAGGATTAACCAGATCTTGGGTGATTATTTGCGACATTTTGTTTCCTCCCGCCAGGATGACTGGGCAGATCTCCTCCCATGGGCCGAATTCTCGTATAACTTCAGGGTCTCTGAGTCTTCCTCCAAATCCCCATTTTTCGTGGTGTACGGCCGTCACCCTCTTCCCCCCCTCCCTACTCCCTTGCCCTCTGGTCTGCCCGCTGTGGATGAAATTTCTCGTGACCTTTCCATCATATGGAGAGAGACCCAAAATTCTCTCTTACAGGCTTCATCACGCATGAAGAAGTTCGCGGATAAGAAAAGAAGAGCTCCCCCCGTTTTTTCCCCTGGAGACAAGGTATGGCTCTCCGCTAAATATGTCCGCTTCCGTGTCCCTAGCTACAAGTTGGGACCACGCTATCTTGGTCCTTTCAAAATTTTGTGTCAAATTAATCCTGTCTCTTATAAACTTCTTCTTCCTCCCTCTCTTCGTATCCCTAATGCCTTTCACGTCTCTCTTCTCAAACCACTCATCCTCAACCGTTTTTCTCCCAAATCTGTTCCTCCCACTCCTGTTTCCGGCTCCTCGGACATCTTCTCGGTCAAAGAAATTTTAGCTGCCAAAAAGGTCAGAGGGAAAAATTTTTTTTTAGTGGACTGGGAGGGTTGTGGTCCTGAAGAGAGATCCTGGGAACCTGAGGACAACATCCTAGACAAAAGTCTGCTCCTCAGGTTCTCAGGCTCTAAGAAGAGGGGGAGACCCAAGGGGGGGGGTACTGTTACGCCGAGCGCTCCGGGTCCCCGCTCCTCCCCGGAGCGCTCGCTTCACTCTCCCCGCGGCAGCGCTCCGGTCACGTCCTCTGACCCGGGGCGCTGCGATTCCGCTGCCAGCCGGGATGCGATTCGCGATGCGGGTAGCGCCCGCTCGCGATGCGCACCCCGGCTCCCCTACCTGACTCGCTCTCCGTCTGTTCTGTCCCGGCGCGCGCGGCCCCGCTCCCTAGGGCGCGCGCGCGCCGGGTCTCTGCGATTTAAAGGGCCACTGCGCCGCTGATTGGCGCAGTGGTTCCAATCAGTGTGTTCACCTGTGCACTTCCCTATATCACCTCACTTCCCCTGCACTCCCTTGCCGGATCTTGTTGCCTTAGTGCCAGTGAAAGCGTTCCTTGTGTGTTCCTTGCCTGTGTTTCCAGACCTTCTGCCGTTGCCCCTGACTACGATCCTTGCTGCCTGCCCCGACCTTCTGCTACGTCCGACCTTGCTTTTGCCTACTCCCTTGTACCGCGC
Organism: Hyla sarda; assembly: GCF_029499605.1. Classification (NCBI taxonomy): domain Eukaryota; kingdom Metazoa; phylum Chordata; class Amphibia; order Anura; family Hylidae; genus Hyla; species Hyla sarda. The sequence goes on along the minus strand of NC_079191.1, from coordinate 93,899,671 downwards.
CTATCTTCAGCAGCCAGAGAGGTGAGCCGTTGCTAGTGGATACGACCTGGTCACTACCGCCGCAGCAAGACCATCCCGCTTTGCGGCGGGCTCTGGTGAAAACCAGTAGTGGCTTAGAACCGGTCCACTAGCACGGTCCACGCCAATCCCTCTCTGGCACAGAGGATCCACTACCTGCCAGCCGGCATCGTGACAACCTGTAGGTTATTAAGGTTCACGCTACCCCTTGTTACGTCCCCCGAGGGGTCTAGTTTCCAAAATAGTATGCCATGTGTTTTTTTTTTTGCTGTTCTGGCACCATAGGGGCTTCCTAAATGCGGCATGCCCCCAGAGCAAAACTTGCTTTCAAAAAGCCAATGTCACGATGCCGGCTGGCAGGTAGTGGATCCTCTGTGCCAGAGAGGGATAGCGAGGGCCGTGCTAGTGGACCGGTTCTAAGACACTACTGGTTTTCACCAGAGCCCGCCGCAAAGCGGGATGGTCTTGCTGCGGCGGTAGTGACCAGGTCGTATCCACTAGCAACGGCTCACCTCTCTGGCTGCTGAAGATGCTGAAGATAGGCGAGGTACAAGGGAGTGGCAGAAGCAAGGTCGGACGTAGCAGAAGGTCGAGGCAGGCAGCAAGGATCGTAGTCAGGGGCAACGGCAGGAGGTCAGGAACACGGCTAGGAACAGACAAGGGAACGCTTTCACTAGGCACTAAGGCAACAAGATCCGGCAAGGGAGTGCAGGGGAAGTGAGGAGATATAGGGAAGTGCACAGGTGAACACACTAATTGGAACCACTGCGCCAATCAGCGGCGCAGTGGCCCTTTAAATCGCAGAGACCCGGCGCGCGCGCGCCCTAGGGAGCGGGGCCGCGCGCGCCGGGACAGAACAGACGGAGAGCGAGTCAGGTAGGGGAGCCGGGGTGCGCATCGCGAGCGGGCGCTACCCGCAACGCGAATCGCATCCCGGCAGGAGGCGGGACCGCAGCGCACCCGGTCAGTGGATCTGACCGGGGCGCTGCAGCAACGGGGATGAGGCGAGCGCTCCGGGGAGGAACGGGGACCCGGAGCGCTCGGCGTAACAGTACCCCCCCCCTTGGGTCTCCCCCTCTTCTTGGGGCCAAAGAACCTGAGGAAAAAAAAGTCAATTTTTCCGTGATGAGGTCCGATGCACATTAGGAGGGGTTCTGTGCGGAAACGCATGAGACAGTCCAATCTTTTATTGTTAATACAATAGATGTAGAGGGGTCTGGCGAGACTGGTCACAGGGACGTAGAACCTGTTGATAAGAGAGGCCAAAAAAAATTTTCCTGCAGATCCGGAATCCAAGGAGACCATAGTAGAGAAGGAGAAGGTAGAGGCAAATATCCGCACAGGCACAGTAAGGCGTGGAGAAGCAGAGTTGACATCAAGAACTGTGTCACCTTTGTGCGGAGTCAGCGTACGTCTTTCCAGGCGGGGAGGACGGATAGGACAATCCTTCAGGAAGTGTTCGGTACCGGCATAGTACAGGCAAAGATTCTCCATGCGGCGTCGTGTCCTCTCTTGAGGTGTCAAGCGAGACCGGTCAACTTGCATAGCCTCCGCGGCGGGAAGCACAGGAACGGATTGCAGAGGACCAGAGGAGAGAGGAGCCGGGGAGAAAAAACGCTTCGTGCGAACAAAGTCCATATCCAGGCGGAGCTCCAGACGCCATCCGGAAGAACGCATGTCAATGCGAGTGGCAAGATGAATGAGTTCATGTAGGTCAGCAGGAGTCTCTCGTGCGGCCAGAACATCTTTAATGTTGCTGGATAGGCCTTTTTTAAAGGTCGCGCAGAGAACCTCACTATTCCAGGACAACTCGTAAGCAAGAGCACGGAACTGAATGGCGTACTCGCCAATGGAAGAAACACCCTGTTCCAGGTTCAGCAGGGCAATCTCGGCAGAAGAAGCTCGGGCAGGCTCCTCGAAGACACCACGGACCTCAGCGAAGAAGGACTGGACTGTGGCTGTGGCAGAATCATTGCGGTCCCCATCAAACTTGTCCGGCAGGGACAAGCAGGGGTTAGGAACGGCCGGTTGCTGCGGAGGAGTTGCAGGAGCCGGCGGAGGAGATGGTTGTTGCAGCTGTAGCTGTGACTGAAGTTGCTGTATCTGCGGCAGCAGCTGCTGTAACTGTGACTGAAGACGCTGTGTCTCGGAGATCAAGTATGCCAGCTGTTGATCTCGTTGGGCGATCTTTACGCCAAATTTGTCCGGCAGGGACAAGCAGGGGTTAGGAACGGCCGGTTGCTGCGGAGGAGTTGCAGGAGCCGGCGGCGGAGAAGGTAGTTGCAGCTGTAGCTGTTGCTGTATCTGCGGCTGCAGCTGCTGTATCTGTGACTGAATACGCAGTGCCTCGGAGGTCAAGTATGCCAGCTGTTGATCTCGTTGCGCTATCTGTTGCGACTGCTGGGCGATCTGACGAGCTTGCTGGGCGACCAGCGTAGGGAGGTCAGCGACAACTGGCAGAGGAACTTCAGCGGGATCCATGGCCGGATCTACTGTCACGATGCCGGCTGGCAGGTAGTGGATCCTCTGTGCCAGAGAGGGATAGCGAGGGCCGTGCTAGTGGACCGGTTCTAAGACACTACTGGTTTTCACCAGAGCCCGCCGCAAAGCGGGATGGTCTTGCTGCGGCGGTAGTGACCAGGTCGTATCCACTAGCAACGGCTCACCTCTCTGGCTGCTGAAGATGCTGAAGATAGGCGAGGTACAAGGGAGTGGCAGAAGCAAGGTCGGACGTAGCAGAAGGTCGAGGCAGGCAGCAAGGATCGTAGTCAGGGGCAACGGCAGGAGGTCAGGAACACGGCTAGGAACAGACAAGGGAACGCTTTCACTAGGCACTAAGGCAACAAGATCCGGCAAGGGAGTGCAGGGGAAGTGAGGAGATATAGGGAAGTGCACAGGTGAACACACTAATTGGAACCACTGCGCCAATCAGCGGCGCAGTGGCCCTTTAAATCGCAGAGACCCGGCGCGCGCGCGCCCTAGGGAGCGGGGCCGCGCGCGCCGGGACAGAACAGACGGAGAGCGAGTCAGGTAGGGGAGCCGGGGTGCGCATCGCGAGCGGGCGCTACCCGCAACGCGAATCGCATCCCGGCAGGAGGCGGGACCGCAGCGCACCCGGTCAGTGGATCTGACCGGGGCGCTGCAGCAACGGGGATGAGGCGAGCGCTCCGGGGAGGAACGGGGACCCGGAGCGCTCGGCGTAACAGCCAAATGTGACTCCTTCTCTTCTGAGACCTGTAGTGCGCCAGCAGAGCACTTTTCACCCCCATATGAGGTGTTTTCTGTATCGGGAGAAATTGGGCTTCAAATTTTGGGGGGTATTTTCTGCTATTACCCTTTTTAAAAATGTAAAATTTTTGGGAAACCAAGCATTTTAGGTAAAAAATATATATATTTTTTTTACATATGCAAAAGTCGTGAATCACCTGTGGGGTATTAAGGTTCACTTTACCCCTTGTTACGTTCCCCGAGGAGTCTAGTTTCCAAAATGGTATGCCATGTGTTTTTGTTTGCTGTCCTGGCACCATCGGGGCTTCCTAAATGCGGCATGCCCCCCAAAAACCATTTGTCGCTCCTTCCCTTCTGAGCCCTCTACTGCGCCCGCTGAACAATTAACATAGAAATATGAGGTATGTCCATACTCGAGAAAAATTGGGTTTCAAATACAAGTAAAAATTTTCTCCTTTTTACCCCTTGCAAAAATTCAAAAATTGGGTCTACAAGAACATGCGAGTGTAAAAAATGAAGATTTTGAATTTTCTCCTTCACTTTGCTGCTATTCCTGTGAAACACCTAAAGGGTTAATACACTTACTGAATGTCATTTTGAATACTTTGGGGGGTGTAGTTTTTATAATGGGGTATTTCTAATATGAAGATCCTTCAAATCCACTTCAAAACTGAACTGGTCCCTGAAAAATAGTGAGTTTGAAAATTTTGTAAAAAATTTCAAAATTGCTGCTGAACTTTGAAGCCCTCTGGTGTCTTCCAAAAGTAAAAACTCATAAATTTTATGATGCAAACATAAAGTAGACATATTGAGGGGCATTTACTAATCTTTTACTATGTAGTCTGGTTTTTACCCTGTTTTTTTCTACTTCATTTTTGACTATGTGCGACAAATTTATTAAATTGTTGCACGGCATTAATACATTTGGCACACATAGGCAAAAGTGGGAAATTTACTTCATGTAGTAGAAAAAATAGTCTGTTCCTTTTTCCTGCTGTCTGAATAGGTTTAGCTGCTGGTTTCCTTCTGGATCTTTTGTTTTTGAGTTGTTTTTTTTTTTAGCTTTTTCACCACATCTAAATAATTCAATAACTACAGTGGTCCCTCAAGTTACAATATTAATTGGTTCCAGGAAAACCATTGTAAGTTGAAACCATTGTATGTTGAGACCATAACTCTATGGAAACGTGGTAATTGGTTCTAAAGGCACCAAAATGTCATCCAAAATAGGAAAAAGTGACAAAGAAAAATAAGTAGATAACTAATATAGATAAAGCAAATCCTTACATATAAAAGTAATAAAGATCTGCTGGGAGCTGTAAATTACTGTCTATGTCAGTGTTTCCCAAGCAGGGAGCCTCCACCAGTTGCAAAACTATAACTCCCAGCATGCCTGGACAGCCAAAGGCTGTCCGGGCATGCTGGGAGTTGTAGTTTTGCAAAAGATGGGGCCACCCTGATTGGGAAACACTGGTCTATGTAGAGGACAGGAGCGTCTTCAGGGGTCCTGTACAGTACAGGCAATGTCCCAAACAAGTAATGGAGTCACCCTCACCTGGTGTCCAAAAGAGCAGCTAACCCTGATACAGGTAAAGAGTACAGAACATGTAATACCAGACACCAGTCAGTGCATACACTTCAGTAATACAGGGGTTTTACCAGTGAATGCCCATTTTGATTGGTTGGTTCTTCCAGCCATTGACACGTTTCACAGATCTGGACTGTCTGTAGCATTGTATGTTGAGTCTGGTTTCAACTTACGATGGTCCAGAAAAGACCATTGTATGTTGAAACTATTGTATGTTGAGGCCATTGTAAGTTGAGGGATCACTGTAAATTGTAGTCATGGCTCAGAAGTGGTAAACGGTGTTTAGTGTGTGTGTTTATTACATTTTTTTAACACAGTTTTTTTCTCCCTAAATGTACTTACACTTTTTTTTTTTGGTTACTTCTTCTACAGATCTGTGTATCCTGTGGACTCCTTCGGATTCGGTGGACTACTTCGACGACCAGCGTTTTTCTTTGCTTGATGTTAATAAAATGGTTAACGAGGGCTTGTGGGGGAGTGTTTTTTTGTAATAAATTTTTTTTTAAACCTGTTGTGTTTTTTTTTATTTTACTTTACTAACCGGCTTAGTAGTGGAAGCTGTCTTATAGACTGAGTCCATTACTAAGCCGGGCTTAGCGTTAGCCTCAAAAACAGCTAGCGCTAACCCCCAATTATTACCCCGGTACCCAACACCACAAGGGTGCCGGGAAGAGCCGGTACCAACAGGCCCGGAGCATCAAAAATGGCGCTCCTGGGCCTAGGCGGTAACAGGCTGGTGTTATTTAGGTTGGGGAGGGCCAGTAACAATGGTCCTCGCCCACCCTGGTAACGTCAGGCTGTTACTGTTTGGTTGGTATTTGGCTGAGAATAAAAATAGGGGGGACCCTATGCGTTTTTTTTAAATATATTTAATTATTTATTAAAGAAAAAAAACGCATAGGGTCCCCCCTATTTTCATTCTCAGCCAAATACCAACCAAACAGTAACAGCCTGACGTTCCCAGGGTGGGCGAGGACCATTGTTACTGGCCCTCCCCAGCCTAAATAATGCCAGCCTGTTACCGCCTAGGCCCAGGAGCGCCATTTTTGATGCTCCAGGCCTGTTGGTACCGGCTCTTCCCGGCACCCCTGTGGTGTTGGGTACCGGGGTAATAATAGGGGGTTAGCGCTAGCTGTTTTTGTGGCTAACGCTAAGCCCAGGTTAGTAATGGACTCTGTCTATAAGACAGCTTCCACTACTAAGCCTGTCTAGTAAAGTAAGAAAAAAACACAACAGGTTTTAAAAATTTTTTATTACAAAAAACACTCCCCCACAAGCCCTCGTTAACCATTTTATTAAAATCAAACAAAGAAAAACGCTGGTCATCGAAGTAGTCCACCGAATCCGAAGGAGTCCACAGGATACACGGATCTGAAATGAGAAGAAAACAAAAAAAATGGGTTAGTACATTTATTATCACCTGCTCACACATCTCCCGCCCCGCACGACTACAACTGCCAGCATGCCCTTACAGTAAGGACATGCTGGGAGTTGTAGTTGTGTGGTGCAGGAGATGTGTGGGCAAGTGACAAGCTTGTCCCCTGCCCCCAGCTGCAGGACTACAACTCCCAGCATGCCCTTACAGTAAGGTGGGGCGGAGGCCGGGCACAGTGTTTCCCAACCTGGGACTTGTAGTTTTGCAACATCTGGAGGCACCCTGGTTGGGAAACACTGTTTTAGGCCAGTGTTTCCCAACCAGGGTGCCTCCAGATGTTGCAAAACTACAAGCCCCAGCATGCCTGGACAGTCAAAGGCTGTCTAGGCATGCTGGGAGTTGTAGTTTTGCAACATCTGGAGGCAACCTGGCTGGGAAACACTGGCCTAAAACAGTGTTTCCCAACCAGGTTGCCTACAGATGTTGCAAGACTACAAGCCCCAGCATGCCTGGACAGTCAAAGGCTGTCTAGGCATGCTGGGAGTTGTAGTCTTGCAACATCTGTAGGCAACCTGGTTGGGAAACACTGGCCTAAAACAGTGTTTCCCAACCAAGGTGCCTCCAGATGTTGCAAGACTACAAGCCCCAGCATGCCTGGACAGTCAAAGGCTGTCTAGGCATGCTGGGAGTTGTAGTTTTGCAACATCTGGAGGCAACCTGGCTGGGAAACACTGGCCTAAAACAGTGTTTCCCAACCAGGGTGCCTCCAGATGTTGCAAGACTACAACTCCCAGCATGCCTAGACAGCCTTTGACTGTCCAGGCATGCTGGGGCTTGTAGTCTTGCAACATCTGTAGGCAACCTGGTTGGGAAACACTGTTTTAGGCCAGTGTTTCCCAACCAGGGTGCCTCCAGATGTTGCAAAACTACAACTCCCAGCATGCCTGGACAGCCAAAGGCTGTCCAGGCATGCTGGGAGTTGTAGTTTTGCAACATTTGGAGGCACACTGGTTGGGAAGCTTGCGCAACTTACCGGCTTCCGTAGGATCCAGCGCTCCACGACACTGCCGCGCGACGATCTCCGACAGAGATCGTCGCTGGAGCCTCGGAAGGGTAAGTGAACGTCTTCGGCGGTCCCCTTCAGCTGTTTAGTTTTGCAACAGCTGGAGGACTACAGTTTACAGACCACAAACCAGTGGTCTGCAAACTGTGGCCCTCCAGCTGTTGCAAAACTACAACACCCAGCATGCCCTGACAGCCAAAGCCTATGGCTCTCAGGGCAGGAGCCCGGGCTGACATTACAGTGCAGTCGCCCGGGCTCCTCATACGGCCTCCCCGCTACCTCCCCCCCCCCCTTGTCTCCCGCAGTGAGGGTAGCGGGGAGAAAGTATGTCGGAGCCCGGGCGGCAGTAGCTTTTCCTGCTCCATGTTGGAGCTGGAGTAAATTTAGTCAATTTTTACGGCCGTTGCGACAGTTTATTGCCCAACTGCGACTGTCTCAGTTAATAAATTCCTGACCACTGCAAGTAAAAACTGAAAACTTGCGTAAATTAAGCGGGAAAAAAAATTTGACTTTCTAGCTCTTGCTAGGGAAAGTTGCACAATTTATAGGGTAGGCGCAATTGCGACAATTTTGCGCCAAAAATAGTCAGAAAAAAATGACTAAACCCCTTAGTAAATGCCCCCCATTGTATATGTGAACCCAAAAATTTTTTATTTTGAATATCCATTTTCCTTACAAGCAGAGAGCTTCAAAGTTAGAAAAATGCTACATTTTCATTTTTTTCATCAAATTTTGGGATTTTTCCCCAAGAAAGGATACAAGTTACCATAAAATTTTACCACTAAGTTAAAGTAGAATATGTCACGAAAAAACAATCTCGGAATCAGAATGATAACTAAAAGCATTCCAGAGTTATTAATGTTTAAAGTGACAGTGGTCAGATGTGCAAAAAACGCTCTGGTTCTTAAGGTGTAAAATGGCCGGGTCCTTAAGGGGTTAATCTATAATATATCAAAAGTTTTTTTGATGAGAGGTACCCTTTAAATGGGATTCCCCCGCAATTCAGCAGAATTTCCACACAGTATATTTCCCATTAAAGTATATTTTCCATTTCTTTTAAATACACTTTTTTGATTAGACTTAAAAACTGCAGTAGATAAGAAAAACAAACAAGAAAGAAAAGCGCCCTGTGTGACAGCAGGTAGTAAAATGACTGGTGGCTAGGGGCATTTTTCAGGTTACCTATGTAGGATAGATATAGTGCAGGCACCATAGGGTAGTGTTAGCAAAGTAGCAGTGGGGCAGTTGCCCATAGCAACAAGATAAAAATTAAAGACGCAATGGGCAACTTCTTCACTGTTCCTCTGCACAGGTTTCCCCTAATAGACTTAAAGGGGTACTCCGATGGAAAACAAAACTGGTGCCAGAAAGTTATACAGATTTGTAAATTACTTCTATTAAAAATCTTAATCCTTCCAGTACTTATCAGCTGCTGTTTACTACTGAAAAAGTTATTTTCTTTTTGAATTACTTTTCTGTCTGACCACAGTGCTCTCTGCTGACACCTCTTTCCATGTCAGGAACTGTCCAGAGTAGAAGCAAATCCTCATAGCAAACCTCTTCTGAACAGTTCCTGACATGGACAGGGGAGGCAGCAGAGAGCACTGTGGTCAGACAGAAAATAAATTCAAAAAGAAAAGAACTTTCTCAGTAGTAAACAGCAGCTGAAAAGTACTGGAAGGATTAAGCTTTTTAAATACAAGAAAAGTACAAATTTGTTTAACTTTCTGGCACCAGTTGATTTAATTAAAAAAATTTAAAAAAAAATTGAATGTTTCCCACTAGAGTACCCCTTTAACGCCAGAGAGCAGTGCAAGGGGCACTTACAAACAACAGCCAATCAGAGAGAAGCGCTGGGCAAGTTATCCGCAGCAGCCAATCAGAAAGCAGTGCAGAGGGGCAGTTATACCCAGCAGCCAATCAGAGAGCAGTGTAGAGGGCAGTTATACCCAGCAGCCAATCAGAGAGCAGCGCAGAGGGTAGTTATACCCAGCAGCCAATCAGAGAGCAGTGTAGAGGGCAGTTATACCCAGCAGCCAATCAGAGAGCAGCGCAGAGGGTAGTTATACCCAGCAGCCAATCAGAGAGCAGCGCAGAGGGCAGTTATACCCAGCAGCCAATCAGAGAGCAGCTTTCGCTGTCCTCCTGGATGAGGAGTATGTGTGCTGCGCCCTGATTGGCTTCCCCTGATACAGCTGTACATGGTCTCCGGTGCTCGGGACCGGCTCGGTTTCCCCTGAGGCTGCACCTGTTGTCCCGCCGGGTGAGGGGGGAGACATGCCGGAGTCTGCAGAGAGGAGAGCCGAAGTTCTGAGCGCTCCCCTCCCCTCCCGGCTCCTCCCCGCCGCCTTATCCCCGGAGCGGCTGGAAGTTGCTGAGCACTTGTGTGCGCCCCTCCCGGCCCCCATGGCAGAGAACGAGCTGGCCCAGAAGCTGCAGCGCCGCTTGGTGCTGGAAGATGCCCCGACAGAGGGCGAGGTGCCCGGACACCCCGAGCCCAACGGGGGGGAGGAGGAGGAGGAGGGCGAGAAGCCGACCACTGCCTATGCAGACTCCGAGCTGAGTGCCAAGCTGAACCGGAGGAATGACATCAACCAGGGCAACGCCGTGCCATCCAACCGGGGCCACATCTTCAACCCGTACACAGAGTTCAAGGAGTTCTCCCGAAAGCAGATCAAGGATATGGAGGCCATGTTCCGCCAGTGAGTGGGCACCTTGGGGGCTCTGGACGTGGGTAGACTGGCAGCTCTGTGCCCTGCTGTGGGGATAGTTGGCACACCCTGGGCAACTTTTGTAAAACTTCCATAGAAGTTTGTCTTACCTTGTAGCAGTGACTGATGGGGGCATCTTATGGGTCTGTGAAGTTCCCAACTATTGTGCCTCCAGCTGTTGCAAAACTACAACTCCCACCATGGCCGGACAGCCAAAGGCTGTCCGGCCATGGTGGGAGTTGTAGTTTTGCAACAGCTGGAGGCATACTGGTGTGGGTCATGCCATTTCCCAGCACCATTGTAACCTTTTTATGTCAGAAGACTTCCCTATCAGCCCATGCACTGTATACGGGTATGTTCACATGCTGCAGATTTTACTTCCCTATTGAAGTCAATTAGACAAATCTGTATAGTGTCTGGCGAGTGTTTCCCAACCAGTCTGCCTCCAGGTGTTGGGAAACTACAATTCCCAGCATGCCCGAACAGCCAAAGGCTGTCCGGGCATGCTGGAAGTTGTAGTTTTGCAACAGCTGGAGGCACCCTGGTGTAGGTCATGCCATATCCCAACACTGTCATAGCCTTCTAATATCAGAAGACTTCCCTACCAGCCGGTGCACTGTACTGTATAAGGGTGTGTATATATATATATATGTGTGTATGTTCACATGCTGCATATTGAAGGTAACTATTTAGTGTTTGGAGAGTGTGAACATTACCCTAGGGCCAGGGCTGGTGCAAGGATTTTTGCCACCCAAGGGGAAAGCTAATTTTGCCTCCCCATGACCCCGCCTATTGGCTCCGTCATATGACATGCCCTCCTTACTACTGGGGTGACACACTGTAACAAACCTCCTCCTCATGTAATCTCCTTACTACTGGGGCAACACACTGTAATAAACCTCCTTCTTATGTTCTCATTACTACTGGGGTGACACACTGTAACAAACCTTCTTATGTTATCTCATTACTACTGGGGTGACACACTGTAACAAACCTCCTCCTCATGTAATCTCCTTTACTACTGGGGTGACACACTGTAACAAACCTCCTCCTCATGTAATCTCCTTTACTACTGGGGTGACACACTGTAACAAACCTCCTTCTTATGTTCTCATTACTACTGGGGTGACACACTGTAACAAACCTCCTCCTCATGTAATTTCCTTACTACTGGGGCGACACACTGTAACAAACCCCCTCCTCATGTAATCTCCTTACTACTGGGGAGACACACTGTAACAAACCCCCTCCTCATGTAATCTCCTTACTACTGGGGAGACACACTGTAACAAACCCCCTCCACATGTAATCTCCTTACTACTGGGGAGACACACTGTAACAAACCTCCTCCTCCTCACGTGACGTTGGTTCTAGCTGGGTAGTTGCTTCAGATGCTGGATGGTTACCAACTTTCTTGCAGTGGGCAGAGCGGTGCCCCCATCAAGAGGGCGCTCTAGACGGCTGCCTATTTCTTTCAGTGTCCCCTCCCCAGGTATAAAACATTTTTTTTATTTTCTTTTTACTATAAAACGTCAGCTGTTCAATTGCAACCAATCACATTGCGCCTTTCATATCCCAGTCTGCGATCTGATTGGTTACCCCGCTACGGCATTAGTTTTTAGTGTATCTCCTGTTGGTTCTGTTGTGGGGCATTGAATTCCCAGTTGCCCTCCTGTAGTATCTCTGCTTGCTTATACGTAGTCATAGGATTCTATTAGGGGAATAGCTTCTTATTATGCAGTTCACTGAGTAGGAATGATGGGTCACCAGGGGTAATTCGTGTCGGCATGTCATTGCTTGTGTGTAGGAGTGGAGCCCACCTGATCCAGGTAGCCTGGGGTATTCTGACATCATAGCACTAGGGCTTCCCTTTCCTTCTATTCTTCTTCTCTGGCAGAAAGTCCCCTCCTCCCTTATCCGGGGTGAGCTGCGCTGTTTCACCACAGTCCCCTCCAGCTGAATCATAGTTCCTGTCCGCCCCCATCCTGATAACTTCTCCTTATGATTCAGTGTTTGCAGTCATTTAGATCCCTCTTCTGCACCTACATGGATGCCTGTAGTCAGCACGCTTCCCCTTCCGTCTGCCTGATTCATGCTGTAACCTTGTGAAGTTTACACTCCCATGTGCCTGCACTGTAAAGCATGGAGGACAAATCTCCAGACTCCAAAATAACTGCTGCCAGTGTTGGCATTGTATAGGGTCACCCGTCATCCGTACTAAAGGTAACAAATGTCGTATAGCAGTGATCTCCAAACTGTGGACCTCCAGCTGTTGCAAAACTACAACTCACAGCATGCCCGGACAGCCAACGGCTGTCCGGGCATGCTGGGAGTTGTAGTTTTGCAACAGCTGGAGCCACACTGGTTGGGAAACACTGCTCTAAAGGCTGCAAAACAGGTCACAGCCCTTGGCTGACCGGGCATGCTGGGAGTTGTAGTTTTGCAACAGCTGGAGGAACACTGGTTGGGAAACACTGCTCTAAAGGCTGCAAAACAGGTCCCAGCCCTTGGCTGTCCGGGCATGCTGGGAGTTGTAGTTTTGCAACAGCTGAAGGCACACTGGTTGGGAAACACTGCTCTAAAGGCTGCAAAACAACAGGTCCCAGCCCTTGGCTGTCCGGGCATGCTGGGAGTTGTAGTTTTGCAACAGCTGGAGGCACACTGGTTGGGAAACACTGCTCTAAAGGCTGCAAAACAGGTCCCAGCCCTTGGCTGTCCGGGCATGCTGGGAGTTGTAGTTTTGCAACAGCTGAAGGCACACTGGTTGGGAAGTACTGCCCTAGACAGTGTACGGCTTTTCAGCTAGTTCAAAACTATAACATCCAGCATATTCAAACAGCTAAAAGCTATCAGTGCATACTGAGAGTTGTAGTTTCTACCTCCAGTTGTCGAAAAACTACAACTCCCAGCATGCCCGGATAGCCGTTGGCCATCTGTAGTGGAGTTGTCCATTGGTTGCCTATAGCAGTGGTCTCCAAACTGTGCACCTCCAACTGTTGCAAAACTACAACTCCTATCATGCTTGGACAGCCAAAGGCTGTCCGGGCATGCAGGGAGGAGTTGTTTTGCAACAGCTGGAGGCACCCTGGTTGGGAAAATTGCTCTAAAGACTGCAAAACAACAAGTCCCAGCCTTTGGCTGTCCGGGCATGCTGGGAGTTGTTGTTTTGCAACAGCTGGAGGCACACTGGTTGGGAAACACTTGGCATATACAGATATAGGAATACTTAGTCGAACGTAGAATGTTTAATGCAAGGCTTGGCTGTGTACATCGGGGTCATATGTTTGTGAGACTACAACCCCCATCATGCAGGCACAAAAAGAATTGCAACAGCTGGTTGGGAAATGCTGGTTTGATGCATACACAGAACATATATGTGTGAAGTATCCACAGAGCGCTATTCACCCGACAGAGGGCAAAGGGCAGGAAGGGGGGTTTATCATTGTATTTACGCAATTTTTTATGTGTACATTTTTGCACAAACTGCAGAATTGGTGTGACTTTTTAGCTTTCCCACTTCTTAAAGGACAACTGCAGCGGCATTACACTTATCCCCTTTCCACAGGATAGGGGATAAGTGTTAGATCGCGGGGGGGGGTCCGACTGCTGGGCCCCCCACGATCTCCCTAACGGGGCGCCACCATTAGCGCTCATGGTGAGCTCTAAGGCGCGTAGCATCGACCTAGAGGTCGACGGTGATGCCCCATCTCCTCCCCGTCCACATACAGTTCTATGGGGGACGCGGGGAGGCACGAATGCTGCCTCCCCGCCTCTCCCTAGAGATGTATGGAGGAGGCGTGCCGGCTGCAACGTCATGCTGCGGCTGGCACGTCCCCTGCACGGGACAGCCGCGGCCCCGTACAGGAGATCACAGCGTTCGGACCCCCCGCAATCATTTATCCCCTATTTTGAGGATAGGGGATAAGTGTTTGCAATGCTGCAGATGTCCTTTAAGTTATTTTGTATAAACTTAGGATGAAGTCAAATGTGCTTTGCCTTTTGCAGCGTACTTAGATGTAAACTATTTATGAAGAGCGCAGGTTTTTCTTTTTTTCAAATAAATTTGGCGCAAGTACTCAGGACGTTTGTGCGGTTAAATGGCAGTAGAATAAGGCCCCTTTCACACTATAAAATTCATCTGATTTAAAGATCCGTTTGATGTTCCGTTATGAAAACCCCTGAAAATCGTCCGTTAGGATATCCCATTATAGTCTATGGGATTTTTACACTATCCGTTATAACCCGTTATTAATAACGGACTTTATTTTGTAACGGAAGATAGTACCTGGAGAAGTAGTGCATGCATTATTTCTTCCGTTCATTCTCCCGTCACAAAATAAAGTCCGTTATTAATAAACGGGCTATAACGGGTTAAAACTGATCATGAAAAAATCCCATAGACTATAATGGGATTTTCTAACAGCCAATTTTCAGGGTTTTCGTAACGGAATATCAAACGGATCTTTAAATCGGATGAATTTTATAGTGTGAAAGGGGCCTAACTTGCCACCTTGTGTGAATGTTCTCTTCTAGCTCAAAAAGTCCCCTTGAGGTGCGTGTCCTGAAATGGTTAATGAGTGTGACTAGGAGTATGTGTAAGAGCTGCCAGACCTTCCCTCTAGAGCAGATATGTAATGGCCCTGGGGTCATTGTGTTCAGCGCTGGAGCCTGGCACTGAAGCAATGTAACCTCGCCCTCCCGTGCCGGTGAGGAGCGCCCAGACGGTGCATTTCCAGCCTCTAACGCCGGCCTACAGCTGGTCTGGTGTCACTGACAATCATAGCTTTGTCACCGGGGTCCTGGGAACAGTTGTCCGCTGTGCTACATCCCCTCCCAGACATCATGGACTAAACTACCAAAAAAAGTCCTGTACATTGTCCCTCAGTAAGGCTGCATGCACACCATGTTTATGCTATACAGTTCTCATATACGGGTTCAAGTTAAAAACCGTATAGAAAACCGTATGCATTGACTTAACATTGTAAACCGTATGTCAAAACGTATCATCCGGTTTAGTCCGTTTTGCGTCTTATACGTTTTTTTTTTTTTTTTTTTTTTTAACCGTACCCAAAACTATCACGCTTTTTGGTCCGGGTGAAAAACCGTATTAAACCGTATAAGTTTTATTTATTTTTTTATCATGGGAGTCAATGGGAACGGTATGTGCGTACAGTTCCATCCGGTTTGCTTTGCACCATACGGTTTTTGACTTTGCACTGTTTTTTTTTCTTGGAATTTCAATCAAACAAGTGAAACTTTACTGAAAATGGGAGTGAAAAGTTTAACGTATAAGTTTTTTTTTCTTAAAAAAAACGGATGCAACCACACATCATTTTTCAAACCGTATAAGGGTTGAAATTTGAACACACATTTTGATACGGTTTAGTCAGGTTTTGAGGAATCCGTTTTTCATCAAAGACTTGATATGGGAACTGTATAGCAAAAACGTGGTGTGCATGCCTTAGGGTAGGGTGGGTTCACACCACATTTTTGCAATACAGTTCCCGTATCAGGTTTTTGATGGAAAAACAGATTCCTCAAAACCTGACTAAACTGTATGAAAACATGTGTACAAATGTTAACCCGTATGGAAAGAAAAAATAAAAAATTTGGACAATAACGGATGCAAACTCATCCGTTTTCCATAGACTTCTATGTTAAATTTACTGTATCAGTTTTTTTCTTCCATTTTTTTGACTGAAGAAAAAATACAGCATGTGCCGTTTTTTCTGCCGTCAAAAAAACGGAAATGAGTGCAGATGGGTACAAATGGATGTAAACAGATTGTAAAAAAAATCCCATTGACATTGAATGGGGTTTTTTAAAAACCGTTTTTAATCCGTTTACATCCTGCAAGAACAGAACCGAAACTGGGATAGAAAAAAACAGGGACAGACAGCCATGTGAACGCACCCTAATACTTTCACAATGAGGCTTCTTCTCCCGATCGGACCTCCGCCCCTGCCTGCAGCCATATGGTTTTGGCCATGCCAGGACATTCCAACATGCCAGCGCTAGGACCGCTTGGAAATGCACTTCTTTGCGGAATCCGCACAAAGAATAGACCTGTCTAGTCTTTCTGCAGACGCTGGAATCAGAATCTCCGCGGCAGAAACATCTGGTGCAGAAATTCTGCTGTGTGCACAGTGCAGCAGAATCCCTTTGAAATCAAGGTGACTCTGCTGCAGTGGAATGTCCGTGCTGAATTCTTCTGCGGAATTCAGAAGGGAAATTCTGCCGTGTGAACATAGCCTTATTGTCTATACATGGCTGCCAATGAACGAGCACATCACTTTGCCTCCTCCGTAGTGGTACACTGCACTAAAAGGGGTATTCCACTGCATTTTTTTTTATTTCAACTGGCTCCAGAAAGTTAAACAGATTTGTAAATGACTTCTATTAAAAAATCTTAATCCTTCCAATAATTATCAGCTGCTGAAGTTGAGTTGTTCCTTTCTGTCTGACCACAGTGCTCTCTGCTGACATCTCTGCTTGTCTCGGGAACTGCACAGAGTAGAAGAGGTTTGCTATGGGGATTTGCTTCTATTCTGGACAGTTCCCGAGACAGGTGTCATCAGAGAGCACTTAGACAGAAAAGAAAAACTCAACTTTAGCAGCTCATAAGTACTGAACGGATTAAGATTTTTTTAATAGAAGTAATTTACAAATCTTTTTAACTTTATGGAGCCAGTTGAGATATATATGTTTTTTTTCCCCCTGGATAACCCCTTTAAGCAAGGTGCGCATGCGCAGTGGAGGAGGCATGAAAGGGAAGTGGAATGTCCATAGAGAATAATGGAACAGGATGAAATGTCCATAGAGAATAATGGAAACTTTATATTTGAATTAGAGACACAATGATTGGACAAATAACATTTTTGCAGGCGTTCTCTCTAAGCCCAGTAGCTTTGTTTAATGTTCAGATTAAGTTGGATTATCATTGTTTTTCTCTGGAATGACAAGGGTGAATAACAGAGTGGAATGTCCATAGAGTATAATAGGAAGTAGAATTATGAGCTAAATTATTATGTAGGAAATTAACCTTTACCAGTATTAGGATTAATTGTCATGGTCCAAGAAGGGTTTGTCCTTACATACTCACTGGGGTAGGCTATGAATGTAGCCTCACCTCACAATTATGGCATACGGGTTCTGTATCAGTTTTTGGTTTCCCTAAATGGGAAACAATAAAAACGGACACCACCGTATGTATTTTTGCATTGAGTGCAATGTTATAAAAATTGTATGTTTTTTTATAACCTAACATATCCAAAAACCGGACAGTCCTGTGGCCAAAACTGTAGTTGACCATGGTTTTGCGCACAGAAAAAAAAAATTACAAGATCAAAACCGTACACAACTGGATACATGTAGTTGTGTACAGTTTTGTACGGCATGTCATTTAAAGGGGTACTCCGGGGGAAAACCATATATATTTTTTTTAGGTCTTTATAAGTCAACTGGTGCCAGAAAGTTAAACAGATTTGTAAATTACTTCTATCAAAAAAATCTTTACCCTTCCTGTACTTTTTAGCAGCTGTATGCTACATAAGAAATTCTGTTCTTTTTCAATTTCTTTTTTGTCTTGTCCACAGTGCTCTCTGCTGACACCTGATGCCCATATCAGGAACTGTCCAAAGCAGCATAGGTTTGCTATGGGGATTTTCTCCTGCTCTGAACAGTTCCTGATACGAACATCAGGTGTCAGCAGAGAGCACTGTAGACAAGACAAAAAAGAAATTGAAAAAGAACAGAATTTCTTATGTAGCATACAGCTGCTAAAAAGTACTGGAAGGATTAAGATTTTTTTAATAGAAGTCATTTACAAATCTGTTTAACTTTCTGGCACCAGTTCATAAAAAAAAAAAATAAATAGTTTTCCACCGGAGTACCCCTTTAATACGGTTGCATACGGTTTTCATTAAATGTTCTACTACAAGACTAAGAATTAAAGTATTCCTGTATCAGCATTTAGAGAGGAGGAAGGCACCTCATGTGCGGGATCAGCAGATCTTGTTAGTGGGGGTGGGGGACGGTAATTCCCAAACCGCTTACCAAAGTTGGTTGTGCGCCCACACACAACAAGGTAAAGTGCAGAAGAGATGTACAAGAAGGTCCACTGCAGCCCTCCTGGGTAGAAGTAAAATCAAAACCGAATGACCATGGATTCAGGAGTTTGTCTGGCGCAGAGAGGAACCATCAGGAAGCCAAGTAAAATCAATGGATTTATTAAATGCAACGCGTTTCGCTGCGCATGCGCAGCTTCATCAGGCATCTGATGCCTGATGAAGCTGCGCATGCGCAGCGAAACGCGTTGCATTTAATAAATCCATTGATTTTACTTGGCTTCCTGATGGTTCCTCTCTGCGCCAGACAAACTCCTGAATCCATGGTCATTCGGTTTTGTATCAGCATTTGTCAAGTGTTTCCCAACCAGGGTGCCTTCAGCTGTTGCAAAACTACATCTCCCAGCATGCCCGGGCAGCCTTTGGCTGTCCATACATGCTAGGAGTTGTAGTTTTGCAACAGTTGGAGGTCCACAGTTTGGAGACCACTGGTATATATACTACCTTTTAATATGGACAACTCCACTACAGATGGCTAACGGCTGTCCGGGCATGCTGGGAGTTGAAGTTTTGCGACAACTGGGGGGGCACAAACTACAACTCTCAGTATGCACTGATAGCTTTTAGCTGTTTGAACATGCTGGATGTTATAGTTTTGCACTAGCTGAAAAGGCGTACACTGTCTAGGGCAGTGCTTCCCAACCAGTGTGCCTCCAGCTGTTGCAAAACTACAACTCCCAGCATGCCCGGACAGCCAACGGCTGTCCGGGCATGCTGGGAGTTGTAGTTTTGCAACAGCTGGAGGCACACTGGTTGGAAAGCACTGCCGTAGACAGTGTACTAAAATACAACTTACTGGGGAAGTAAGAAATGCTGTTTAGCAAGTCTGACTCAAAATAAAAGCTCATCACGTTGTAGCTGTAACAATGTGACTGCGCCGTCTTAGGTTCTCTCTTCCGTGTAGACATGTAGGGAATGACCTTCCTCTACCATCTTATCTGGATAGAAATTTCTTGACAAGTTACAACAGTGACCCATACCAGGGGGAGGGAAGTTCCTTCCAGTGCGGTGACACATTCCTTTATATCTAACACTGATAACACAATCGTCTCACACAGAGGGATTTTATACTCTCTCTGGTAGAGAGGTTTATTAGACTTTTATTAGTTTACCTGTAAAGTTTTTGTCTTGTTTTACGTGGTGGTTTTAAATCCTTCTGTAGATCTATCATTTGGCATCTTAAATGGCCACTGTCATTTGGGATAACTTTTTTTTCAAATTTGACAGGGCATGAAAAGGTAGGACTTTTTGTAATGTATTCCTGGTATTACAATGTTTATTTATATAAGAAATGTTACCATATACCGTATGTATCGGCGTATAACACGCATTTTCTAAACAACATTTTTTAGCTTAGTCTGTCTGCGTGTTATACGCCGATAAACTCTTTCTGATGAAGGGATTGACAGGCGGAGAGTTCACTTGGGTATAAGCCGAAAAATCGTGCTGAAAAAACTCAAAATTATACTCGAGTATATATGGTAAGCCTTTATACAAATATCTACACTTCTATACATGTATTGTACAGTGTATGTTACGCCGAGCGCTCCGGGTCCCCGCTCCTCCCCGGAGCGCTCGCAGCGTTTTCTCATTCGCAGCGCCCCGGTCAGACCTGCTGACCGGGTGCGCTGCGATATTACTCCCAGCCGGGATGCGATTCGCGATGCGGGACGCGCCCGCTCGCGATGCGCATCTCGGCTCCCGTAACTGACCCGTTCCCAGTCTGTGTTGTCCCGGCTCCTTAGGGCGCGCGCCGGGTCTCTGCCATTTAAAGGGC
Source organism: Hyla sarda (assembly GCF_029499605.1). NCBI lineage: Eukaryota > Metazoa > Chordata > Amphibia > Anura > Hylidae > Hyla > Hyla sarda. The sequence goes on along the minus strand of NC_079191.1, from coordinate 93,879,785 downwards.
CGCTGCGCCACTGATTGGCGCAGCAGGCCTAATCAGTATTCTCACCTGTGCACTCCCTATGTATACCTCACTTCCCCTGCACTCCCTCGCCGGATCTTGTTGCCATTGTGCCAGTGAAAGCGTTCCCTTGTGTGTTCCTAGCCTGTGTTCCAGACCTCCTGCCGTTGCCCCTGACTACGATCCTTGCTGCCTGCCCTGACCTTCTGCTACGTCCGACCTTGCTCTTGTCTACTCCCTTGTACCGCGCCTATCTCAGCAGTCAGAGAGGTTGAGCCGTTGCCGGTGGATACGACCTGGTTGCTACCGCCGCTGCAAGACCATCCCGCTTTGCGGCGGGCTCTGGTGAATACCAGTAGTAACTTAGAACCGGTCCACCAGCACGGTCCACGCCAATCCCTCTCTGGCACAGAGGATCCACCTCCAGCCAGCCGAATCGTGACAGTGTACACACGGTTATTGCTGGCGGTGGGGTTCCAGAGCCCTGGATGTTATAAGTCCAGTTATTATCCACTATTTATTTACACAGAGCTCTATTATCATCCTATGTATGTGCGTCCTGTGATGGTAACAGAGGCCGTCTTTTCTGGAGGTATATAGAGGTGTGTGCTATACTATATATACAGTGTACTACTGACTACTACTATAAATGGGCTGTGTTTGGGAAACATGCGCCTCCCCCAATCTCCGCATCTACCATAACATCCACTTTAGACTTTCTTTTTTTTTTTTTTCCACTCTTTAAATCAGCACCGAATCCATGTGAACAGGAGCTGTGTGCTCTCTGGGCTGGAATGCTTTCCTATTTTTAGTTCTGTTCCCAGATTTCTTGACTTCAGGGCCTGAATCTGTGGATGGCTGTTAACTACTATATAGCAGGAAAGGATTCAGTGAAGTATTCATGTGGATTCTCTGTATTCTTTGTCCTCAAACATCCTACTTTTCCGCCTGCTGATGGCCAACTTCTGTTTTGGTGACTTGCCTAACAAATACAGTGATCCCGCAACATACAATGGTCCAGAAAAGACCATTGTAAGTTGAAACCAGACTCAACATACAATGCTACAGATAGTCTAGATCTGTGAAACATGTCAATGATGGAAGAACTGACCAATCACAATGTGCATTCACTGGTAAAACCCCTGTATTACTGAAGAGTATGCACTGACTGATGTCTGGTAGCGCCCCCTACAGTACAGGGGGGTATTACATGTTATTCCATGTTCTGTACACTTTACCTGTACCAGGGTTACCTGCTCCTTTGGACACCATGTTACTTTTTTTAGGACATTGCATGTACTGTACAGATGCTCCTGTCTTCTACATTGACCAGTGTTTCCCAAGCAGGGTGCCCACAGCTGTTGCAAAACTACAACTCCCAGCATGCCCGGACAGCCTTTGGCTGTCCGGGCATGCTGGGAGTTGTAGTTGTGCAACAGCTGGATGCTCCCTGCTTGGGAAACACTGACAGACAGTGATTTACAACTCCCAGCAGATCTTTCTTACTTTTATATGTAAGGATTTGCTTTATCTATTTTAGATATCTACTTATTTTTCTTTAATCCTCACCTTTTCCTATTTTTGATGACATTTTGGTGGCTTCAGAACCAATTACCAGGTTTCCATAGAATTATGGTCTCAACATACAATGGTTTCCACATACAATGGTCGTCCTGCGACCAATTAATATTGTAACTTGAGGGACCACTGTGTGTGTGTATATATATGTGTAATATATATATTGTATATATTCCTGTATATACAGGGACAGACTCAAATGTAAAAGATTGTGGGAACTGCAGGGCTGGGAGTCTGATTATGCAAGGTTGCACATTTGTCATGTCATGAGACATACACAGGATAATCTCCAGGTTAGTAGCGCACCAAAATAAAACCTTTAGGACAAAGACTGAAAATTTAGGCTGTGCTTAACCAAAACCAAAAATGCATTGCCCATCCCCCTTAAAGGAGATCTGCAGCCAGACACTCATCCCTTATCTGCAGGGAAGGGGATAAGTGTCTGATGAGAGGCAGAGATGCAGCGTTCGTGTATCCCCACCTCTCTCCAATAGAGCTGTGTGGACGGGGCATGTCATCTACCTCAGTGAGGTCGACCACAGGTGCCTTAGCTGCGGTAAAGCCGTGTCCCTGTATGGGAGATCGCGGGGGTCCCAGCAGTCAGACCCCCACGATCAGACACTTATCCCCTATCCTGCTGATAGGGGATTAGTGTCTGGCTGCAGTACTCCGTTAATAACAAAAGGTTTTGTAGAGGATTATTTTACTACACATGCTGGTTAGATTACTTAAATAATGCTCTGCAGCTGACCCAAAATTACCAGTTTTCCAACAGCTGCAGAGCATTGCACTGTTTCAGGGCATACTGGGAGTTGAAGTACTAGTTTGGGGTCTGCTGCAGAGCTATAGGCTGTGTCAGGGCATGCTGGGAGTTGCAGAAAGTTGCTAACTTAGAGTACCTGTCACTAAATAAACTTTTCTAAACTAAGTCAGTCTATGTTCCCTTACTACTCCTAACACCCCTCCCACCCTTAGAAAAAATTTCAGAGCTTTAAAAAGCTCTGTATTTTACCATTCTTTTTGCTGACATAGTGAAATCGTCCAGCAGAAGAAAGTGGGCGTTTCCCAGCAGGCATGACATCACTGAAGCCTGCTGGGGGGACCACTTCCACCATCACATGGTTGCAGCATTGTGATGAATAGAAAACCTCAAGCTTTGTGCAGCAGCTTTCAGTCTGTGTATCTTTCAGTGAGGCTCTTTGCAGCTTTTAATGAGGCTCTATGCAGACTTCAGTGAGGCTCTGTTCAGCTTTGTCTGTGCAGCAGCTTTCAGTGAGGCTCTGTGCAGCTGTCAATCAAGCTCAGTAAGGAGAAACACTTCCTGAGTTTGGTCTCCTGCCATTACAAGCAGGAGACCAAAATCTGAGATTTTGACCAGACTGAATGTGTTCTGGCCAAGAAGGGAGACCCCTGGTGGCTAGAAGTATACAGCCAAAAAAAGAACCTAAAACATTATTTTTTGGGGGGCTTTTTGTTTTAATGGAAGTCAATTATAAAAGTTATTTATTTGGTATAAGGAATCAAATATTAAAAATCCTGTTAAATGACAGTGCCCATTTAAACTCCCAGCATATTTTGACGCAGACTATGGCTCTGCAGCTGACCCAGACCAAAACTAGAACTCCCAGCATGTTGCACTTTAGAAGTTCTACTATTTTGCTATTTAGTAAACTTGCTGGGAGTTGTATTTCTGGTTTTGATCAGCTGCAGAGCCATCGGTTGTGTGTCAGGGCATGCTGGGTGTTGCAGTCAGTTACTAACTACAAATCTCACCATGCCCTGACAGCCAATGGCTCTGCAGCTGACCCATAACTCTCTGCGCTATGTACACCAGGGAGTGCAGGACAGCCCAAGACTTCACTAGTCTGCGGTGCTCCCCGGGCTCAGTGTCCGTGTACTGGGCCCTCGGGACAGTGGTCATATTGTTCCCTGGGCAGTAGTGTCCGAGACAGGAGGGGAGGACTCTGCTGATTCAGACCCAACAGATTGGATCAGCTGCAGCCATATCCCCTTACCAAGTAATCCATACATACACAGGAACCAAAACAAATAGCCACAGGGAAAAAAGTATTGAACACACTTACTGATTTTAATTTAATACGATGTACAAAACCCTTTGTTAGTAATAACCGCTTCAAGACGCCTCCTGTATGGAGAAACTAGTCGCATGCATTGCTCTGAGGTTATTTTTGACCATTCTTCCACCCAAACATTTGGTTAGAAATTAAATAGCATGGTTTATTTATAGAAAGTAGCACACATTTTACTAGACAATAATTCAGCTTTCTTTACTTAAAACAACAGCCCCCTCATTGAACATTAGTTAGATCAGTTTTGAGATTATTATGGTTCTGCTTGTACTCCTTAGGTACGACACTGGAAAGGACAATTTCATAGACCTAATGGAGCTAAAGCTCATGATGGAGAAGCTGGGCGCCCCACAGACTCATCTTGGTTTGAAGAACATGATAAAAGAAGTAGATGAAGATATTGATGGAAAGCTGAACTTCCGAGAGGTATGCGCTCGCTCATTTGTACATTGACAAAAATGCAGGTCTGTGTTTGTATTCCCATTAGTACCGTATATACTCGAGTATAAGCCGACCCGAGTATAAGCCGAGACCCCTAATTTCAACCCAAAATCCCAGGAAAAGTTATTGACTCGAGTATAAGCCTAGGGTGGGAAATACAACATCCCCCCCCCTTGTCATCATCCAGACCCGTCATTAACATCCTCATCATCATCACCGCCTGTCATCATCCAGACCCTCATCATCATCACCTGTCATCATCCCCTTGTCATCATCCCACACATCACCCCCCTTCATCATCCCCTTGTCATCATCCCCACCCCCCTTCATCATCCCCTTGTCATCATCCCCACCCCCCTTCATCATCCCACACACCCCCTTCATCATCCTCTTGTCATGATCCCACACCCCCCCCTTCATCATCCTCTTGTCATCATCCCACACCCCCCCCTTCATCATCCTCTTGTCATCATCCCACACCCCCCCCTTCATCATCCTCTTCTCATCATCCGCCCTCAGTGGTCTTCAACCTGCGGACCTCCAGAGGTTTCAAAACTACAACTCCCGCCTGTCCGGGCTTGCTGGGAGTTGTAGTTTTGAAACCTCCGGAGGTCCGCATGTTGAAGACCACTGCGGCCTTCGACATCATCCAGCCCCCTCTCACCCCCCTTTAGTTCTGTACAGTACTCGCCTCCGCTCGGCGCTGGTCCGGTGCTGCAGGACTGTCCGGAGAGGAGGTGGTCCGGTGGGATAGTGGTTCTGGGCTGCTATCTTCACCGAGGGCGCCTCTTCTCCGCGCTTCCGGCCCGGAATAGAGGCGTTGCCTTGACAATGACGCAGAAGTACGTTGGCAATGAACGTACCTCTGCGTCGTTGTCAAGGCAACGTGACTATTCTGGGGCCGGGCCTGAAGCGCTTAGAAGAGGCCTCCCCGGTGAAGATAGCAGCCCGGAACCACTATCCCACCGGACGACCTCCTCTCCGGACAGCCCTGCAGCACCGGACCAGCGCCGAGCGGAGGTGAGTACTGTACAGAACTAAAGGGGGGTGAGAGGGGGCTGGATGATGTCGAAGGCCGCAGTGGTCTTCAACCTGTGGACCTCCGGAGGTTTCAAAACTACAACTCCCAGCAAGCCCGGACAGCCGATGGCTGCCCGGGCTTGCTGGGAGTTGTAGTTTTGAAACCTCTGGAGGTCCGCAGGTTGAAGACCACTGCGGGTGGAGAGTTCACTCGAGTATAAGCCGAGGGGGGTGTTTTCAGCACGAAAAATCGTGCTGAAAAACTCGGCTTATACTCGAGTATATACGGTAATAAGGAAAAAAGGCCCAGCACTCACCAAGGCTGCAGTGAAGGTGAATCTTTTCTTCACATGTCAGGATAGAAACAGGACACGTTTCGGCATCCTGCCGAAACGTGTCCTGTTTCTATCCTGACATGTGAAGAAAAGATTCACCTTCACTGCAGTCTTGGTGAGTGCTGGGCCTTTTTTCCTTATTACTAGTGAGACATTGCCATGCGCACCACCACCATGGAAGTGCCAACCACTATCTCTTTTGTATTCCCACTGATGAGTAAATAAAAGTAAATGGTTTTCTATACTAATAACAATCTGTGTGTCATTTTGTGGCCTTTTGCAGAGACCCTGAATGCCATCAGATAAAGTGCCTGGTCTTGATATTAAAAATAATCTTTCCCCAGAGCAATTTGTACGTTTTAGGTCTGTTTTGCACAGCAACATTATAAAATCTTTAAAGAAGAAAATCAGAGAGAATTGCACTCACCATCCACAATCTTTATTAGCTGGAGTACGGGCACATACAGCAGAGGAAGGGGCACAACGGGAAAAATTGTTTCGGGCTTGAGAGCGCTTCTTCGAGCCGATGTCACACATCGGCTCAAAGAAGCGCTCTCAAGCGCGAAACAATTTGTCCCGTTGTGCCCCTTCCTCTGCTGTATGTGCCCGTACTCCAGCTAATAAAGATTGTGGATGGTGAGTGCAATTCTCTCTGATTTTCTTCTTTGTGGATTATGTCTTGTTATACGAGCTACACAACCGTTATCTACACCCACGCCTCACCTGCATTGCTACTACACCGCTTCCTCACTAATCAACCCTAGTTCTGCAGTGCCGGGTCCGCACTTCGCCAGCTTTTCATTATAAAATCTTAAGCGTGTGGCATATGTATTGCTATAATTTTAGACCCTATCTGTAGCGGCAGTATGGCCAAAATCTACTCACTGGTGCCAGGTGAATTCATGAGAACCAGATCGCATGCTAGAACCCGATGATTGTATTGGCAAAAGTAGGCTTACAGTAGATCCCAGTGATATGTGTGTGCCCATTTTGGGGTTCCTTGATACCAAGGAAGAAGGATCAAATCTAAAGCTTGTGAACGGACATATGGTGGGTATAAAATCTGTACTTCAGGTCAGTTTCTGCATGGATTCAGTGTGAATTATCCCCACAGCATGTAAAAGACATTTTTAAAACCTGATTGACTATTCTACTACTGTAATATGCTGTGGATTTTAACACTTGAATCCACATTCACAGCATACCTGTCCTGGGTGACAGTAGGCATATACATTAAACAACTTGTTTTCTTGACAGCTTTTCTTTCCGATTGACCCATACACAAGTGCATTAATGATTTTTTGTTTTTAATGGGGAGATGAAAGGAAGCTGTTACCAGCCACCTCTGTGAAAACACAGGACCAGGTATGCTGAAATCTAACATGCCTGATATGTCTTTCCTCAACATAAAGAGACGGAGCACCCCATACACATTAGATGAACATCAAAAAAATGTATGAATTTTGGTGTATCTGAGGGTGCATGTTTATGATGGAATGGGGGTAAATCGCTGTTGGCTGAATTAGCATTTATCTGACAGCTGTCTTAAGTTTATGGTCAGCTTAGGTGTCTGTCACTTTATAGAAATTGTAAGATGTCATACAGACAGTTGTGATTGGTCGGGGTCTAAATGTTCAGACTCCTACAAGTTGTTAGTTCCTTAGACTTACAATGGAGCCCATCTCCTGCAATGTGACAGAAAAGGCAGCAAGCCAAGAGTGAAGCGCTTAGCCAAGTGCTTCACTCCTGGCTTGCTGCCTTTTCTGTCACATTGCAGGAGATGGGCTCCATTGTAAGTCTATGGAGACTGCACTGAGCCAGGGAGTGAAGCACTCATCGGTGTGCTTCTCCCGGCTCGTTGTAGAGATTGGAGGTGGTCTGAACACCCAGAACAATCAAAACTTTTGACATGACTGTGTGACAAGGACACTGGAAGAGTGGTTTCACACACACACACACATACATATATATTGCTGTAATTTATCTACATTCAGCGTGGACACTGATAGTGGCACATACAAATGTGCTATTTTGATATATATTTTTTCTCACTGTTTGGAGCTTTGTTATAAGCATAAAAATAAATGTTATGTTTTAATCTCATCACTCATCAGTGCAATATATAAGAATATATGAGATTACCCGATTATCTATGTGTAAAATCGCATGTTAGTATCGTACATACATACATACATACATACATACATACATATAATTATTTTTTTTTTATCAAGGAAGCTTTGACAGTAGGGCCTCTAGCTTAGAGCTGATCACTGAGATAGATATATATATAAATATTTATTTATTTATTTATTTTTTTTGCTATGTAACAGTGTTTGTCATCTGTCCACATCCAGTATATGGCACTCCCTGTTAAAGAGGTACTCCGGTGGAAAACATTTTTTTTTCTAATCAGCTGGTGCCAGAAAGCTAAACAGAATTGTAAATTACTTCTAGTTAAACATCTTAATCCTTCCAGTACTTATCAGCTGCTGTATGCTCCACTGGAAGTGGAGTTGTTCTTTTCTGTCTGACCACAGTGCTCTCTGCTGACACCTCTGTCCATGTCAGGAACTGTCCAGAGCAGGATAGGTTTGCTATGGGGATTTTCTCCTGCTCTGGACAGTACCTGACATGGAGATAGGTGTCAGCAGAGAGCACTGTGGTCAGACAGAAATTTAATTCAAAAAGAAAAGAACTTCCTCTGTAGCATACAGCAGTTGATGAGTACTGGAAGGGTTAAAATGTTTAACCCCTTAAGGACCAAGGGCGTACAGGTACGCCCTTGGTCCTGCTCTCCTGATATAACGCGGGGTTACACAGTAACCCCGCGTCATATCGCGGCGGGCCCGGCGTCATAGTGAAGCCGGGACCCGCCTCTAATAGCGCGCAGTGCCGTGCGCGGCACCGCGCGCTATTAACCCTTTAGCCGCGCGCTCAGAGCTGAGCCGCGTGGCTAAAAGTGAAACCGAAAGTGGCCGGCTAGCTCAGTCGGGCTGTTCGGGATAGCCGCGGCTAATCGCGGCATCCCGAACAGCTGACAGGACAGCGGGAGGGCCCCTACCTGCCTCCTCGCTGTCCGATCGCCGAATGACTGCTCAGTGCCTGAGATCCAGGCATGAGCAGTCATGCGGCAGAATCGTTGATCACTGGTTTCTTATGAGAAACCAGTGATCAGCATAGAAGATCAGTGTGTGCAGTGTTATAGGTCCCTATGGGACCTATAACACTGCAAAAAAAAAGTGAAAAAAAAAAGTGAATAAAGATCATTTAACTCCTCCCCTATTAAAAGTTTGAATCGCCCCCCTTTTCCAATAAAAAAAAAAACACAGTGTAAATAAAAAGAAAAATGAACATATATGGTATCACCGCGTGCGTAAATGTCCGAATTATAAAAATATATCATTAATTAAACCGCTCGGTCAATGGCGTGCGCGCAAAAAAATTCCAAAGTCCAAAATAGTGCATTTTTGGTCACTTTTTAGATCATTTAAAAATGAATAAAAAGCGATCAATAAGTCCTATCAATGCAAAAATTGTACCGTTAAAAACTTCAGATCACGGCGCAAAAAATGAGTCCTCATACCGCCCCATACACGGAAAAATAAAAAAGTTATAGGGGTCAGAATATGACAATTTTAAACGTATTAATTTTCCTGCATGTAGTTATGATTTTTTTCCAGAAGTCCGAAAAAATCAAATCTATATAAGTAGGGTATCATTTTAACCGTATGGACATACAGAATAAAGATAAGGTGTAATTTTTACCGAAAAATGTACTATGTAGAAACGGAAGCCCCCAAAACTTACAAAACTGCGTTTTTTTTTTCAATTTTGTCGCACAATGATTTTTTTTTCCGTTTCACCGTAGATTTTAGGGCAAAATGACTGACGTCATTACAAATTAGAATTGGTGGCGCAAAAAATAAGCCATCATATGGATTTTTAGGTGCAAAATTGAAAGAGTTATGATTTTTTAAAGGCAAGGAGCAAAAAACGAAAATGCAAAAACGGAAAACCCCCCGGTCCTTAAGGGGTTAAAAAGAATTAATTTACAAATCTGTTTAACTTTCTCGCACCAGTTGATTTAAAAAGAATTGTTTTCCCCCGGAGTACCCCTTTAACCATTTGGGAAATTAGAAATATGCAGTGTCCTGTGATTGATCAACTCTTGGAGTGAGCATCTGGGGCTGCAGGTGACAGACTTCATTGTGTCACTATATCCAATATATATTTCTCTCCGTAGCCTACATTGTGGAGCAGCATATTCTATGGGACCCACTGTTTACAGACGTGACTTTCTCTAGATTAGTTGCAGCCAGCAAACGAGATCTCATTTTCAGCGAGGCTGTTTTATTAATACTGTCATTTCCTCCCCTGGCAGGAGTACGGTCTTGGCCAAGGCTCATGTTTTAGATGTAACTCCAGTTTAGATCACCACAACTTCCTCTTAATAAATGTCAGGCCTCATTTAATTTTCATGGCTGTGATTAACTGCAGGGCTGGGCTAAAGATCCAGTCAGACAGGTCCTGGAACCTGCAAACGTGCCAGTGTGTCGTGGCTTCTGCTAAATAAGGTAGCACAGTTTAGGCTCCATACATAAAAAAAATAATAATATATATAATATTATATATTAGGGATCGACCGATTATCGCTTTGGCCGATATTATCGGCCGATGATCACGATTTTGGGCATTATCGGTATCGGCAATTACCTTGCCAATGATCCGATAATGCCCCACCGCACCGTGTCGCACCCCCCCACCGCACCGCCCCGGCCCCATTGCCTCCCCATCCCCGGTTTTATAATTACCTGTTCCCGGGGTCCACGCTACTTCTGGCTCCTGCTGCATCCTGCGTTACGCTGTGCGCAATGACGAGTGACGTGACGTCACCGTCAGTGCGCACAGTGACGGCTCAGGAGGACGCCACCGGAGCCAGATGTAGAGTGGACCCCAGGAACAGGTAATTATAAAACCGGGTGGTCGCGGTGCGGTGGGGTGGTAGGGGGCGCGGAGCGGAGGAGGGTGGGGGGGGGGGCGGTGTCGGTGATAGGACTCAGGAGGACCCCAGGACAGGCAGGAGGAGAGAAGCGGGTCGCGGCGGCGGTTTATGGAACCGCAAAAGCCACTGCAGTTCATTGATTTAAAGCGCCACTATAAATCGATGATCTGCAGCAGTGTTGTGGGGGTATAAATAGCCGATAACTTATACCGATATTCCAGTATAAATTATCGCCTATCGGCACTAACCTCCACAGATTATCGGTATCGGCCCTAAAAAAAACTATATCGGTTGATCATACATATATATTATATAATTAATATATATATCGTATATATAATTAATATAATTTAATATATATAATATAATTTAATATATATCTATATAATCAATATAATTTAATATACATATCATTATTAATAACTCTCCATCTCAAAATCTTATACTACATGGTACTTTTGGTGGCCCACTGCACAGGAAAGCACAGTATGTTGGCACCTGGCGCCGCTCATAAGATCTCACCCACAGAGGAATAGGGACTATGGCTAATGGTGTGATGTGAACACTAATAATAATAAACCACTAATCTCTTTCCACTGTAGTAACTATAATGCAGCCATACATCAGCCTCACATCTAGTGTCTTATCAAGTCCATCCAGCACATAAATTGCTTGGGAAATTGCGGTATATAGAGGTCATCAAGGCATGCGGTACTGGTAAAGCCAGTGGTCTCAAACTGTGGCCCTCCAGATGTTGCAAAACATCAACTCCCAGCATGCCCGGACAGCCGTTGGCTGTCCGGGCATGCTGGAAGTTGATGATTTGCAACATCTGGAGGGCCACAGTTTGGAGACCACTGTGTAAAGCTGAGAAGCGTCTAGCCTTTTTATGGGATGGCCATTTGAGGTTCTGTTCACATCAGTGTTGTGAATTCTGTTTTATCATAGGAAAATGTTTAATTCAATTTGAAATGGACCAACGCACGACCAGTATTAATTTAGATAACAAAGTTTGGTTTAATTTTAGTCCTCAGAATTGTTTAACTGTTATAAGATTTTAGTTGACTAATCTACAGAAGGCTTTGCTTAAAGGGGTACTCCGGTGGAAAACTTGGGAAGAGATCCTATCAGAACTAATCTTTTGTCTATATTCAATGTCAATGTAATAACAGGTTAATATCTATTTATATTAGGAGTATAGAATCTCTTTGCTTTATTTAAAGGGGTACTCCGGTGGAAAACGTTATTTTTTTTATTTTTTTATCAATCAACTGGTGTCAGAAAGTTAAACAGATTTGTAAATGACTCATATTAAAAAATCTTAATCCTTCCAGTACTTATTAGCTGCTGAATACTACAGAAGAAATGGTTTTCTTTTTGGAACACAGAGCTCTCTGCTGACATCACGACCACAGTGCTCTCTGCTGTCATCTCTGTCCATTTTAGGAACTATCCAGAGCAGCATATGTTTGCTATGGGGATTTTCTCCTACTCTGGACAGTTCTTAAAATGGACAGAGATGTCAGCAGAGAGCACTGTGATCGTGATTCAGCAGAGAGCTCTGTGTTCCAAAAAGAAAATAATTTCTTCTGTAGTATTCAGCAGCTAATAAGTACTGGAAGGATTAAGATTTTTTAATAGAAGTAATTTACAAATTAACTTTCTGGCACCAGTTGATATAAAAAAAAATATATACAAAAAAAAAAAATTTTCCACCAGAGTACCCTTTAACCTGTTCAGGACCCATGACGTATGCATACGTCTTCACACCCGGGGTCTTAAGGACCCATGACGTATGCATACGTCATGGCGTTTTCCGGTCTCTGCCGCTCGCCGGGCAGAGATCGGAAGCGGATCCCTGCTGAAATCCTTCAGCAGGCATCCAGGGCAAACGCCGAGGGGGGCCATGTAGGCCCCCTATGTCGGCGATCGCCGCAAATCGCAAGGGAAATCGCCCTTGCGATCTGCGGCGATACCGGGCTGATCGGGTCTCTGGGACCCGACCGCCCGGTAATTTCGCATGATCCCGGCTGTCACAGACAGCCAGGACCATGCTGGAGTATCGGAGCGAGGTGACAAGCCGGCCACCTCCTCCGATCCCCTGCGATCTGTCGGTTAGTTAACCGACCAATCGCAGGAGGGGGGGCGGTTACTTCCTCCCGTCCTGCCCGGCCCCTGAAAGTCCGGAGAGGACGGGAGGAAGACCGGAGGACGCGGCGGGGGACGGGGGAGTGCTGGGGACTGGCCCCGGTACTTACCTCGTCCCTGAAGACCCGGATCCAGACGATGAAGACGGCGGCGGCGGCGACAGGTGAGTAGATCTTCAGCCGCGGTCGGGCCCTTTACAGCAATGCACGTCGCCGTAAAGCGACATGCATTGCTGTAATAGGACCCTGTAAACTACAACTCCCAGCATGCCCAGACAGCCCTTGGCGTCTGGGCATGCTGGGAGTTGCAGTTTTGCAACATCTGGAGGTACACAGTTTGGAGACCACTGTGCCCTTCCAGATGTTGCAAAACTACACATCCTCAGCATGCCCTTACTGTCCAGGCATGCTGGGAGTTGTAGTTCTGTAACATCTGGCCCTTCAGATGTTGCAGAACTACAACTCCCAGCATGCCTGGACAGTTTTGGCATACTGGGAGTTGTAGTTTTGCAACATCTGGAAGGGCACCGATTGGGAACCACTGTATTAGTGGTCTGCAAACTGTAGTCCTCCAGATGTTGCAAAACTACAACTCCAAGCATGCTGGGAGTTGTAGTTCGGCAACATCTGGCTCTAAAGATGTTGCCGAACTACTACTCCCAGCATGCCTGAGAATGTTTGGGAGTTGTGGTTTTGCAACAGCTGGAGGCACACGGGTTGGGAAACATTGTTTCCTAACTCAGTGTTTCCCAACCCGTGTGCCTCCAGCTGTTGCAAAACCACAACTCCCAAACATTCTCAGGCATGCTGGGAGTTGTAGTTTTGCAACAGCTGGAGGTCCCCCCCCTGTGAATGTACAGGGTACATTCACATGGGCAGGGGGCTTACAGTGAGTATCGGGCTGCAAGTTTGCGATGCAGCAAATTTTGCGCGGCAGCTCAAACTCGCTGTAATCCCCCCGCCCGTGTGACTGTACCCTAAAAACACTACACTACACTAACACAAAATAAAATAAAAAGTAAAAAACACTACATATACACATACCCCTACACAGCCCCCCTCCCCTCCCCAATAAAAATGAAAAACGTCTGGTACGCCACTCTTTCCAAAATGGAGCCTCCAGCTGTTGCAAAACAACAACTCCCAGTATTGCCAGACAGCCGTTGACTGTCCAGGCATGCTGGGAGTTTTGCAACAGCTGGAGGCACCCTGTTTGGGAATCACTGGCGTAGAATACCCCTATGTCCACCCCTATGCAAATCCCTAATTCAGGCCTCAAATGCACATGGCGCTCTCACTTCTGAGCCCTGTCGTATTTCAAGGCAACAGTTTAGGGCCACATATGAGGTATCGCCGTACTCGGGAGAAATTGCCTTACAAATCTTGGGGGTCTTTTTCTCCTTTCACCCCTTATGAAAAGGTGAAGTTGGGGTCTACACCAGCATGTTAGTGTAAAAAAAATAAACTTTTTACACTAACATGCTGGTGTTGCCCCATACTTTTCATTTTGACAAGAGGTAAAAGGGGAAAAAGCCCCACAAAATTTGTAACACAATTTCTCCCGACTACGGAGATACCCCATGTGTGGGCGCAAAGTGCTCTGGGGGCGCACAACAAGGCCCAGAAGGGAGAGTGCGCCATGTACATTTGAGGTGATTTGCACAGGGGTGGCTGATTGTTACAGCGGTTTTGACAAACGCAAAAAAAACAAAACCCCACATGTGACCCCATTTCGGAAACTAGACCCCTCACGGAATGTAATGAGGGGTGCAGTGAGAATTTACACCCCACTGGTGTCTGACAGATCTTTGGAACAAGGGGCTGTGCAAATTAAAAATGTTGTACAGCCCACTGTTCCAAAGATTTGACAGACACCAGTGGGGGGTAAATGCTCATTTTATGCCTTGTTACGTTCCTCAAGGGGTCTAGTTTCCAAAATGGTATGCCATGTGGGGGTTATTTTGCTGTCCTGGCACCATATGGGCTTCCTAAATGCGACATGCCCCCCGAGCAAAATTTGCTCTCAAAAAGCCAAATATGACTCCTTCTCTTCTGAGCATTGTAGTTCGCCCGTAGTCCACTTCAGGTCAACTTATGGGGTACCTCCATACTCAGAAGAGATGTGGTTACAAATTTTGGGGGGTATTTTCTGCTATTAACCCTTGTAAAAATGTGAAATTTGGGGGGGAAACACACATTTTAGTGATTTTTTTTTATTTTTTTTTTTACGTATGCAAAAGTCGTGAAACCCCTGTGGGGTATTAAGGCTCACTTTATTTCTTGTTACGTTCCACAAGGGGTCTAGTTTCCAAAATGGTATGCCATATGTTTTTTCTTTTGCTGTCCTGGCACCATAGGGGCTTCCTAAATGCGACATGCCCCCGAGCAAAATTTGCTCTCAAAAAGCCAAATATGACTCCTTCTCTTCTGAGCATTGTAGTTCACTCATAGTACACCTCAGGTCAACTTATGGGATACCTCCATACTCAGAAGAGATGGGGTTACAATGTTTGGGGGGTATTTTCTGCTATTAACCCTTGCAAAAATGTGAAATTTGGGGGGAAACACACATTTTAGTGAAATTTTATTTTTATTTTTTTACATATGCAAAAGTCGTGAAACCCCTGTGGGGTATTAAGGCTCACTTTATTCCTTGTTACGTACCTCAAGGGGTCTAGTTTCCAAAATGGTATGCCATGTGGGGGATTTTTGCTGTTCTGGCACCATAGGGGCTTCCTAAATGCAACATGCCTCCCAAAAACCATTTCAAAAAAACGTACTCTCCAAAATCCCCTTGTCGCTCCTTCGCTTCTGAGCCCTCTACTGCGCCCGCCGAACACTTTACATAGACATATGAGGTATGTGCTTACTCGAGAGAAATTGGGCTACAAATATAAGTATACATTTTCTCCTTTTTCCCCTTGTAAAAATTCAAAAATTGGGTCTACAAGAACATGCGAGTGTAAAAAATGGAGATTGTGAATTTTCTCCTTCACTTTGCTGTTATTCCTGTGAAACACCTAAAGGGTTAAAACGCGGACTGAATGTCATTTTGAATACTCTGGGGGGTGCAGTTTTTATAATGGGGTAATTTGTGGGGTATTTCTAATATGAAGACCCTTCAAATTCACTTCAAACCTGAACTGGTCCATGAAAAATTGTGAGTTTGGAAATTTTTTGAAAAATTGGAAAATTGCTGCTGAACTTTGAAGCCCTCTGGTGTCTTCCAAAAGTAAAAACACGTAAATTTTATGATGCAAACATAAAATAGACATATTGTATATGTGAATAAAAAAAAAAATTATTTGGAATATCCATTTTCCTTACAAGCAGAGAGCTTCAAAGTTAAAAAAATGCAAAATTTTCAAATTTTTCATAAAATGTTGGGATTTTTCACCAAGAAAGGATGCAAGTTACCACAAAATTTTACCACTATGTTAAAGTAGAATATGTCACGAAAAAACAATCTCAGAATCAGAATGATAACTAAAAGCATTCCAGAGTTATTAATGTTTAAAGTGACAGTGGTCAGAATTGCAAAAAATGGCCGGGTCCTGAGGTGTAAAATTGCTGGGTCCTTAAGGGGTTAAAAAGCAAAGAGATTCTATACTCCTAATCTAAAAAGATATTAACCTGTTATTACATTGACATTGAATATAGACAAAAGATCAGTTCTGATAGGATCTCTTCCCAAATCTTCTCTGCCTAAAACTTAAATTAAAGGGGTACTCCGGTGGAAAACTGTTTTTTACATATCAAGTGGCTCCAGAAAGTTAAACACATTGGTAAATTACTTCTAATAAAAAATCTGAACAATTCCACTACTTATCAGTTGCTGTATACTACAGAGGAAATGGAGTTGTTCTTTTCTGTCTGACCACAGTGCTCTCTGCTGACACCTCTGTCCATGTCAGGAACTGTCCAGAGTAGAAGCAAATCCCCATAGCAAACCTCCCTGTTCTGTACAGTCCCTGACATGGACAGAGGTGTCAGCAGAGAGCACTGTGGTCAGACACAAAATAACTCAACTTCCTCTGGAGTGTACAGCAGCTAAGTATTGGAAGGGTTAAGATTTTTAATAGAAGTGATTTATAAATCTAACTTTCTGGCACCAGTTAATTTGAAAAAAATAAATAAAAATAGTATTCCATCGGAGTACTCCTTTAAGCTTTAGTCAGTTGGTTAAAATGTCGATAGATTTTAGTTATAGTTTGTCATTGTAAGTTTATTTATTTACTTTAGTCACTTAAAGGTGTTGCTGACCAAAACTATGACTAAAATGATTAGTCAATGAAATTAACCCTGCAACAGACACCAGTAATGCCTGACACACCTCATAGACATGGAGTTTCTGTGATGGTTGTTGTCATTTTATAGAAAGGTTATAACCGGATGCGGCACTTTTTCTGTCATATGCTGATATCTGCGATGCTCCATGCAGTGTGTGTGAACAGTCGGGGTTAAATAAAGCTTTATATCACTATTTGTACCCTGACATCATTGATCTGGGCGGTCTGTAGAAGTAATGTGCTCATACCTGCTTCTCAAGGGGTTGTATACAGTGACCCCCCCCCCGACCTATGATGGCCCCGACATACGATCATTTCAACATGCGATTGCCTCTCAGAGGCAGCATCAACATACGATGCTTTTGTATGTCGGGGCCATCGCATAAACGGCTATCGGGCAGCGCTGACTGCTTCAGCTGCCTCCGGATAGCCGTTTACGGTGCCCCGTGTGGTCCGCTGACGATCACTTACCTGTCCTCTTCAGGATCCCCTGCATCGTCGACGCTCTCCATCGTCGTCATCACGTCGCTGCGCACGCCGTCCCGTTATCCAATAGGAGTGGCGTGCATAGCGATGTGATGGCGGCGACGGAGAGCGAAGATGCCGGGGAAGCAGAGGCCTTGCCAGAGCGTCTGGGACACCTCGGGGACGCGGCGACAGTGATGGACCGTGACATCCTGGGCAGCAGTGATGGTCCGGAGCGGCGGGGACAGGTGAGTACAACTTCCTCTAACAGTGGTCTTCAACCTGCGGACCTCCAGATGTTGCAAAACTACAACTCCCAGCATGCCCGGACAGCCGTTGGCTGTCCGGGCATGCTGGGTGTTGTAATTTTGCAACATCTGGAGGTCCGCAGGTTGTAGACCACTGTCCTATACTTTACATTGCACGGATCCCTCAACATACGATGGTTTCAACAAACGATGGTCCATTTGGAACGGATTACCATCGTATGTTGAGGGACCACTGTGCTTTTAACAAGTACTACTCAGCATAAGACTTTTTGCAATAGACTTACCTGGGGCTCCTGTGTAAGCGCCTGATGGGCATCCGTACGGCGGTTCCAAGTAATCTGTGATCTTATATAGCTGCTGTATGAATGTGTGTGCAGGTTAACGCTGGGTACAGAGGGTGATAGCAGTTTTAGTACTAGTTTCTGAGAGGTACCTTTTCAGTATACCTCCCCTTAAGCGATCTGTTCTCAGATGCGATGTTGATGAGAGATATGAGTTATATATATATATATATATATGTATATATATATGTATATATATATGTATATGTATATATATATGTATATGTATATATATATGTATATGTATGTATATGTATGTATATATATATATATATATATATATATGAACTTGCATAAGCACGATGCTCTTATAAATTGAAGACTACATATGAAAACGTGCATAGGAAATACAAATGTTGCTTTCAGGTCTTTATTTCGGTTTCCTGCCCTAGAATCAGATTGGCTGCTATAGGTAACACCTTCCCGCAGATTGAAGAGAATGGGCCACTGTTCTGTATCCTTGCTGTATCTTTGCAGATGAGTCAATGATCAGGAAAGGGGAGCACTGTGGGAAATGCCACTGATACAATGGACCTTCAGTACTGGACCCATGATCTCATTACCTGCTGATACCATGCAATAGCTGCCAGGCACCATAAATGCTAAATGTCAGCTTTGCCATGATAAGGAAGGGGCATAATGGAAAGCCCTTTCACTAAGAGTGACGTGATTTGTAGAATGAGATGACTGAAAATGTAGATTGTTGACTTCCGTAATGTTCCTTACACACACAATGTAACTGTTTTGCTGTTTTTATTCAGGTAAGCTTGGGTTTACGTCTGTTTCTGGGCTCTTTTCGGGTCTTCATTGCAGGATCAGTTGGAGGTCAGAAAACTGAGCCATATGGTCCACTGCTTGACTCCAACGGAGCCCAACAGACCTAATTCACTGAAGTCCATCAGGTTTCCGTCATTTTGCTGCAACATAAGTCTGTTGCTGAAATTTGCGCAAAGAAAGAACATGTTTATTCTTCGCGCGGGAGTCTGCGAGCACTGCATAACCGTCATTGGTGACGGCACAGTTCTACCGCCGAAGTATTTCGGCAGCTGCCAGATGGAATCTCCACTAGTAGAATTCTGTGAGCCGAGATTCTGCAGTGTGAACGTACCCTTAGGCTATATTCACACAGTGCCCCATATTTATCCATATAGCAACCAATCACAGCTTAGCTTTAATTTTACCAGAGCTTGTAAATATATGAAAGCTGAGCTGTGATTGGTCACTGGGCAAAACAAGATGGGTGTAGTCTCAGGTGGATAAATCTGGGCCACTGTATTTTTACTGTCTGGAAAATACGGAGAGAAATATGTAACCGAAATTGTGAGAGTAGCTTTGAATTTCTGCTGGGTATTTCCACTCTTTTGACCTTGTATTTTATTATGATTTTAGAATCTACATCCTAGATTTCCAGCTTTCTTTTATTTAATTAATTGATTAAATCATTTTTTTATTTTATTTATATTGCATGGATTATGCGTAAAATTATTAAGATGTCACTTATTCCTATGTATCTGAAATATGCCCTAAAAAATATGTACCACAGTTAAAAATTTAAAATATGGTGTTGTGTGGTTAATAACTCAATTATGAATTATGGTCATAAAAATTAGTTATGAAAAATGTAAACAAATTTGAAAATGATACAAATAGTGATATAAAGCTTTATTTAACCCCGACTGGTCACACACTCTTCATGGAGCATCGCAGATATCAGCTTATGACAGAAAAAGCCCAGCATTCGGTGATAACCTTTCTATAACATGACAACAACCATCACAGAAACTCCGTGTCTATGAGGTGTGTCAGGAATTACTGGAGTCTATTGCAGGGTTAATTTCATTGACTAAACAAAATCCCATACGGCCTGTTAGAAAATCCCATTATAGTCTATGGTTTTAACTAGGGTTCGGCCGATAATCACGATTTTGTCAATTATCGGTATCGCCAATTACCTTGCCGATAAGCTGATAATGCCCCACCCCCCGCACCGCGACCGACCCGCCGCACCACGTCGCACCCCCCACCGCACCACCCCGGCCCCATTGCCTCCCCAATCCCCGGTTTTATAATTACCTGTTCCCGGGGTCCACGCTACTTCTGGCTCCTGCTGCTTCCTGCGTAACGCGCTGTGCGCAATGACGAGTGACGCGACGTGACGTCACAGTCAGTGCGCACAGTGACAGCTCAGGAGGACGCCGGAGCCAGATGTAGAGTGGACCTGGGAACAGGCAATTATAAAACCGGGGATGGGGGAGGCAATGGGGCCATGGCGGTACGGTGGGGCGGTAGGGGGCGCGGAGCGGTGCGGCGGTGGGGGGAGCGGTGCGGCGGTGGCGGTGATAGGACTCAGGACCCCCGGACAGGCAGGGGGAGAGAAGCGGGTGGCAGCGGCGGTCTATGGCACCGCAAAAGCCACTGCAGTGCATTGATTTAAAGTGCCGGCTTTAAATCAATGATCTGCAGCGGTGTGGGGGGGATAAATAGCCGATAACTTATACTGGAATATCGGTATAAGTTATCTGTCCTAACCTCCACAGATTATCGGTATCGGCCCTAAAAAAACGATATCGGTCAATCCCTAGTTTTAACCCATTATTAACTGGCGTTATTTTGTGACTGGAGAATGAACGAAAGAAATAGTGCATGCACACTTTCTCCTGTTACTATCTTCCGTCACAAAATAACGTCCGTTATTTATAAGGGGTTAAAACGGATAATGTAAAAATCCCATAGACTATAATGGGATTTTCTAACAGGCCGATGGGATTTTTTAATGGCCATTTAACGGCCGATTTTCAGGGTTTTTATAACGGAACATTGAACGGATCTTTAAAATGGATGAATTTTATAGTGTGAAAGCAGCCTTACAAGATTGAGAATGTCTGTCTGATTGTTGGACGTGACTTATTGACGTGGGCGGACATGCTGAATGTGTAGGACATACTTTGGTGCAGACACATAACCATGCCTCAGATTTCTCAATACTGGACCTAAATTGCTGTTCTGTTTACCACATGAACGTGCATTTGGTCTTGATGGACATAGAGTGAGATTTATCCAAACCTGTTCAGAGGAAGAGTCGCCCATAGCAACCAATCAGATCGCGTCTGTCATTTTTCAGAGGCCTTTTCAAAAATGAAAGAAGAAATCTGATTGGTTGTTATAGACAACTCAGCAACTTTTCCTCTGGCAAATAGCACATCATTTAATACCTGGTATACTTGGTATTAGCTGCGACACTTTGTGCGCCAGAAAGTTTTTAAAATAGCACAAAAAGCCTAACCAGGCCCCTTTTAAAAACATTGCCTAACAGGGTGCTAAATCAGGTGCTAAATATCTGAATATGTTGCGCTAATAGTGTGCGCCACATTTTAAGCAAATATGGTGCAGCTAAAGCGAAAAAAGTGGACGTAAATGCTTTGAATATCTCCCCCCAGTATGTATATGCATATAGGCCTATATCATGGAGTATTGAAGGGGAAACCCAGGGATAGTTCATAGTTCTGACTAATATGGTGTCCACCGGCCCTGACTGTAACTCTAACCATGGTCACCAGGACCACCATTACTCAAATCTGTCTCTACACGTTGCACAAGAATACTTACTTGCCGTCTTTCCTTTCCTAGTTTTTACTGATATTCCGCAAGGCAGCGGCGGGCGAGCTGGAGGAGGACAGCGGACTGATGTCTCTAGCTAAACTCTCTGAAATTGATGTGTCAACAGAGGGCGTAAAGGGGGCCAAGAGCTTCTTTGAGGCCAAGGTGAGTTGTCCATGTGAGAATGTTTTGATGACCTATAGAAGATGATACTGGGTGAAGGCAACAATTATTATTCTTTGGACACTATCATATGATCACGTATACAGCAGTCAGGGAAATCCCAAAGTTTTTCTGAGGGGATTTACCTGGTGATACAGGGTGACACAGTAGATAAAGTATTGGGAACTATAGGTTTTATGGAGACCCAGGTTAAGGATGGGGTCACACAGATATTTTAGAAAGAAAAAAATAATTTGGCTAAGTTTACTGTACTGTCAGTAGTTCAGTAGTGAAAGAATAATGTCACTAGTATTCCATGTGCAGAGGACGCTTGGAAGCATGTATAGAAGATTCTGTGCACGTCTTCTCCATAGGTCCGTCTATGCAGATCACTGGTAGCAATGATCAAAGTAAAAAGATAAGCCTTCAACCCCCCCACCCCCACATAAATATGCACATATTTTCAAACTTACACGCAGTTTGTATTGGCATCAGGTACTCGGGCAGTATTTGATAAATTTGCTGCAGATTTTCAGTGAGGAAACTCACACGCCAGATCTGCAGCAGATTAAAATACCAGCAAAATACATGTGGGTTTTGAAATGTTACCTACACACAGCAGAAATTCTCCTGACTGAGATTGACCAGCAGTGTTGATTTTATTTTATGTTGATGATCTGTAGCGAATTTCTCCATTCTAATCAATGGGGAAGGTAAAATGCAGAGCAAATCTGCACCAAATCCACAACAAAATTCATGTACACTTACTGTAATCGGACTAGTCTGGCTTTACCTTTCATTTTCCTCCTGTAGCTGTCACTTGGATACAAATGCATGCAGTAATTTATGATAGTCATGAGAAAAGGGGCAGGGTAGACCAAAAAGAATTTTATGTAGGTACGTGAGGTAGAATGTTCTTTGTTATATGGATGCATATTTTTGGGGTGTTGGGGTGTGATGTGAGGTGTAGGGGCAGATGGTGTTTCCCTGGGGTAGATGGCGTTAACCCCTTTGTGTTCGTGACGCCAGGGCGTGGTTTGCCTATGTAACCACCCGAAGGTAGCACCGCTAGTCCTAGGTTAGGGCAAATAAGAGTCCAAGGCCAGGTTAGGTTAACTGTAGCTTTCACTGAGGTAGACAGATGGTACAGTCTTTACAGCTAGGTCAGGGTCCCAGAGAGGTGACAAGTAACACGGACCTCGCAGCTTGCTGGGACTTGCAGTGACTTAACAGACTTTAGCGCAGCCACCCTGACTATAACTGACTTTACTTGACTGAAGATAGTGACAGCAGACAGAGATGACTTGATTTAGGCTTGAGGCCTCCAGATGTGCTGAACACTGGCCCTGAGACATCTGGACTGGACCTCACCTCAGGATCTAAGAGAGATTGTAGTACCTCCCCCTCTTATAAAGGGGGGCTGAGCAAGGAGCCCATAGGCTAGCTGAAGGTCATCTGGTCACCCGGTGCTCTCTGCGTAACCAAACATATGACTTAAACATGTGACAGCAATTATCAGGTGACTAACAATCATGTGACCATATCAAAGGTCCCTTAGACTAAATATACAACCTATACACAATATGGGGGAACACTGCAGGAGAGCCCTGAGGACGTACAGGGACTCAGCCTGACAGGACTGTAGAAGCATATCCCGTACTGGGACATCACACTTTCTTTTTCTTTTGGGGAGGTGCCTATTAGGACATAGTGCATTCTTTCTTTGCATTAGATCAGTATTAACTGGAATCTGCATATAGAGGAATGAGACAGATGAAGATGCAGCTGGTGGATACTTCAGCCTATTGTAGTAGTCACTCAGCTTATTTAGTGTACTCTCCGTGACAGATCACGTTCTACTCCCTGTCCTTTGTGGCAGTCTGTATATGTGTGAATGATCAGTGATGCAGTTGTAGTTACTGTAATACATTATCTGGAACTGATGACTTGACTCATCCATGGATCATATAGGTCAGTGTTGTCCAACCAGGGTGCCTCCAGCTGTTGCAAAACTACAACTCCTAGCATGCCCGGACAGCCAAAGGCTGTCCGGGCATGCTGGGAGTTGTAGTTTTGCAACAGCTGGAGGCATCCTGGTTGGAAAACACTGCTATAGGTACTGATTTATGATGTCTGTGTCTGTTAATCATTTGGCGCCACCTACAGTCTGTATGAAGGAACTGCAACAAAGCTGCCACAGTCATGTAGCGTCTGTTTCCTGTTGTAGACAAGATAGCCTTTGTTAGTGAATTAATATTTCAACCTCATCAAATGTTTTAGAACAATAGCAACAGTGTGACTTGTGGGTCTCTTTCCTGGGGGTTGTATTAGACAGTCCCCGATTCATGGCATTGATTCAGAATGCCACCTATCTGTCCTGATAGACGTGACCAGTAATAGATTGCTGCTGCTGCTGCTGCTGACTGTAGTAAATACAACAATAGAACTTCAGTGTATAATGTCTTTTGGTTGTCAAAGAGTTTAATTAAATTTAGGTCCAAAAATGAACAGAGACAAACAATAAGTCAAGTCACGTACACTGGGAACTTAGTCATAGTCGTCCCTTAAAGGGGTACTCCGGTGGAAAACTTTATTTATTTTATTTATTTATTTATTTATTTTTTAAATCAACTGGTGCCAGAAAGTTAAACAGATTCGTAATTTACTTCTATAAAAAAAAACGTAATCCTTTCAGTACTTATGAGCTGCTGAAGTTGAGTTGTTCTTTTCTGTCTAAATGCTCTCTGATGATGTGTCTCAGGAACTGTCCAGAGTAGAAGCAAATCCCCATAGCAAACCTCTTCTACTGCGTGCAGTTCCCGAGACAAGCAGAGATGTCAGCAGAGAGCACTGTTGCCAGACAGAAAAGAACAACTTAACTTCAGCAGCTGATAATTATTGGAAGGATTAATATTTTTTAATAGAAGTACGGTAATTTACAAATCTGTTTAACTTTCTGGAGCCAGTTGATATTTTTTACTGGAATACCCCTTTAAATGTGCATGGGATACATTCATTTAATAAGACTTGACTGCGAGTAAGAGAGAATAACATTGAAGATCTGTCTCCAGTCACAACACTTTATACATCTCCTGTATTTGTTTACATAGGATGGGGTCATTTTCCTAGGGGAGGGGGTTCAGGGTTGTGCTTAGGCTCTTTTGTGAGCTTTTTTTAATTTGTTTTAAATTTTCCCCCCACTTCTTCTGTGTATAGTATTTTTGTATATTTATTGTGCATAATAAAGTTTTTTGATGTCCAGATGTACTTAGTGGGGTGCACTTTTACTCAGTGCAAGCTTTTCTAGTGTGTTGTTTAGTCTTTTACATTGAAAGTAGCACCCAACTTGATTTCTGGGTTTGAGCCCCCTTTTTCTTTAAAAAAGTCTGTCTCCAAAAGCAAGAAACCTGAGGGCAAGGCTGCCATATAGGGTATGAAGATCCCACTAGGAACCATTTTCGCAATGTGCTCAGGGACCAGGTAGCACTGCAAAAACAGAATTGCCCTTCACTACTGCGGTATTGATAGACCCTTCCTGCCGTTCCTGTATAGAAAACCTCTTAGAAAAGTCCTTCTCCCATTGCTAGAATCTTGCACATCTTTGGTGCACAGTATCCTGCTATGCCACTTTTGTTGAAGCCACGTCTTCTTTGTCAGACATGGGGAAGAAGTGTCTGAAATGCATCATAAATATAGTGCACTATTTTTGTTATAATTTAGTTTTTTTGTCCATTTTTTTTTATGGTAAATCTGCCCGGTATCTTTACATTTGTAGAGACTCCGCTGTAGCTGTAAATACTCTACCGGCAATGCAGTTATTAATGGGTAATTCTGTGATAATACGATGACTGGGAGGCCTAGTCAGGGCAAACGTTCTCTCAAAATTAGCTGCAGAAGTAGCTGCTTCCATGTTTGAGGCTCCTGAAAGCCAGAAAGCCATTATTCTGACCAATAGAAACAAAATCACCCAGTGCCCTTAAGATAGCAAATAGTGATGCCGCTCACTCCTTCGACCAAATCCAAAGCACCTGCGCAAGGACATGCCGGTCCCGCCCTTGGCTCAATGCATCAATACAAAAGAATTGTCCAGCGCTGGGCTTGCAGATAAAAGTTTGCTTTTATTTAGAAAATCTGACAGAAATCACTTGACAGAGGACAATGTCTGACGCGTTTCGCACCTAAGTGCTTAATTATAGATTAAGCACTTAGGTGCGAAACCCGTCAGACATTGTCCTCTGTCAAGTGATTTCTGTCGGATTTTCTAAATAAAAGCAAACTTTTATCAGCAAGCCCAGCGCTGGACAATTCTTCTTTTGTATTCACCCAGCACCTTATCTCATTACATGAAGCTGATAAAATATTTATAATAATAATTGTATCACCATTTCTTCCGCACTTAGGTCCAGGCTCTCTCTGCATCCAGTAAATTTGAGTCAGAAATTCGTGCTGAACAGGATGAGAGAAAGCGACAGGAGGAGGAGAAGAAAAACCGTCGAGCTGCCTTCAAAGAACTGAAATCTGCTTTTAATTAGGACATTGCCGCCTTTTATACTAACATTTGACCATGGTCTTCAGTCACTTTTAACAAAATGCCGCCTAAAGTTCTATTGGGTTTTAATGATTGCGAGGCCGGGTCTTGTGCTTGTGACACCTTGTAAAGCAAGGAGCTTTGTCCCTCCTGCTAGTTTACTAAAATAGCCTCTTGACTCCTATATCCAAAAGAAGCCAATCTAGCAGTATTTGCTCCTGTACATACTGAAACATGCCTAATGTGCTATAGGTGATAAAACTACTGTCCTTTCTCTTTGATTGTATCTAAATACAGTATATAATGGGTGTAAAGTAATTTAAGGGTTCTTACATGCTTCATAGTCCACTTCTGGATTAACTCTAAATAATGTCTACATGGCTAGAAGGGCAAGAAAAGATAAAGCCAACCCCTATAGACCTTCATTCCACTGATCTGTAACATTCCTTGTTAGGATCATAATGTGGCAGGTTTGTTGCAGTCCTTTCCTGGGATTGTCGCATTTATCTGAATGGCGCTGCATAAACCCATGTGTTTGCTTCTTAAAGACCCTCAAATTCAGAAACAATCCTCTCTGCATCAAATTTGCCACATGTGAATATACTCTGAGATCTGGTGTAACAACAATAAAGGGGTTATCCAGGAATAGAAAAACAGAGCGAATCTCTTTCAAAAACAGCTCCCTGTCTGTCCCCAGGTTGTGTGTGTGTGTTAGTACAACTTGGCTCCATTCACTTAAATGGAACTGAGCTGCGGAACCACCCCCAACATGGAGACAGACAGACGGAGCTGTTTTTGAAAGAAATTAGCTCAGTTTGTCTATTCCTGGATAACCCCTTTAAATGGAACCTGAAAATGCTGGTTAATCTACTGGCATAATGTTAGAGCGGGTGGAGCTCATGTAGAACTTTCTGTTCTTTAGTGGTCCAGTTGGGGGGTCCTGCGCAATGGTTTCCTGTATGAGCTTATACAGAGTTAGTTGTCAATCATTATTAGGACTGCCCACTGGACTCCTAAACCACAATTAACAGGGATTTAAATGAAGAAAAAGTTAGACTGAATGTTTTGCCACACTATGGGGGAGATTTATCAAAACCTGTGCAGAGTCCAAGTTGCCCAGTTGCCCATAGCAACCAATCAGCTCGCTTCTTACATTCCTAACAAGGCCTGTGAAAAATGAAAGAAGCGATCTGGTTGCTATGGGCAACTGGGCAACTTTGACTCTGCACAGATTTTGATAAATCTCCCCCAATATATCACTGCACAGCTTCTCCTGCTACATGACCTACCAGCAGACCAGATTGTATGTTCAATGTGAAGGGTTCCCTGTAAGACCCACAAAGTCATTAAAGGGGTACTCCACTGGCCAGCGTTCAGAAGCAAATATTCCGAATGCAGTTTTCGCGCTGTGGGGGTCGGCCACACCTTTCGTGACGTCATGGTCACGTCCCCTCGATGCAAGTCTATGGGAGGGGCGTGACTGCCGTCACGCCCCTCCCATAGACTTACATCGAGGGGGCGTGACCATGATGTCACGGGGGTGTGGCCGACCCCCACAGTGCAAAAATCAGCATTCGGAACATTTACTTCCGAATGCTGGCCAGTGGACTACCCCTTTAACTTGCCACTTTAGACAACGTGTGTTAAAGTAAGGTGCTATTGAATATACGTATATGGATATTTAAGTTTTGGGATATTAGGATCCCTTGTGATCCAGGCAGTGGAGGAGATCTATAAGATAAAGCAATATTGTAAATAACTTGCTGCAGACAATGTGTAAAGGGAGGGGGGATCTCTAAGAAGGGAAATATGTATAGGCTTGTATTTACACAGCATAAAGGGGCATCTCCTTTAGTTCCGGCTGCTGAAAGAATAATTCGTAAAGGACAGTAAATGGTAAAGGAAACATGGGCACATATTGTGTAGTCTACTTGTGCACTGACTCGTAGTCTGATCGGTTGTTACAGGCAATTTCAATGTGAAATGTCGCTTTAATGTTTTCTTTGACTCAACAGACACCTCTGCCTTTTCTCTATCCAGGAACGGTCCAATGATTCTGGAAGGCCTGGTACTTTAGCTGGTTCTTATCAAAGTGTTACTTGGCAAGGGATGTTTCTGACCCCTGTGCATAAAGTTGCACTCTTTAAAAAATAAAAATAAAAATAAAAAAAAAGCTTTCAATGTTCCGCTACAACCTGCTGGCTACTGTTATATACACATTTTTATATTAATATAAAAATAATAAATATGTTTTACTAATAAAGCTTGTGCTGGGTTCCTGTGGTTCTTGTAATACTGAGTCACGGATTGGCGGCTATGGAAATGTTCATCTATTGGACTGAAGGCAATTGCGTGCATGTGGGAATCCTCAGAAGACTTCTACATTACATTACAATGTGTAATGTTATACACAGCACGCCCTTTTCTCTATGGATAGAATAGTTCAGGAATTCAAGTACCGATTGTTATCCAGGCCTGTAGAAAATGTTTTAAGACAGACAGCATACTCTACAAAGCTATGCGGAAAGTGCACACAAAATACTCAACACGATGGCCCAGATTTATCAAACTGTGTGAGAGAAAAAGTGGAGGGATTTTGCCACAGCAACCAATCACAGCTCAGCTTTCACGTTACCTCAGCTCATTATCTGAGCTGTGATTGGTTGCTGTGGAAAAAATGACTCCACTTTTTCTCTCTCACAGTTTGATAAATCTGGGCCAATATCTCAATTATTAATACCATAAAACGGGCACAGACTTGGAGGGACACAAATATCACTGTATGGGGCCTCAGAACAATCACAAGGTGACAAGTAACAGATATAAAATTCACTTGTCCTTTTATAATATCGTGTAAACTCTCAAACTCCCATTGCTGCTTGCCATGCAGAATCCATGCAAAAGTTTGTAAACTCGCATATAACTTGTATAGATTCCCATAGTCAGGACTACATATAAAGTGCAGGTGCAGAATAAATACAGGCCAAAGAGGGTGAATACATACAGGGCCAAAAGAAATTCATAAATAGGTCACAACTGGTATATAGCAACTGGCCCTTTAAGAAGCACATATGGTGTAACAAGCCGTCGGTAAGACATGGAGACAGCAAACAATGGAGAGAGACGCTAAACAAGACACATGACCAGAGTGCTGGGCACCCAAGTGTACACACGACGTGCATGTTCTAGGACCCTTATCTGGGGTCTATTCAGAGAAATGTACAGATCTCTTGGCCAGCCAGGGAGTGGAGCACAATGCCGCCCGCTTCCCTGGCTATATCAAATTATTGCAGAGTGTCTTAGGAGTGAGACCCAATGCGACCAATAACTTTTAACATGTCTGATCGACATGTCAAAAGTTGTTTTTAATGACAGTAACGTTATCATTGGTCCTTGTGTGTAGTTTTTCTCTGTTTATTTTGCATTGAATTTCATGGTCTGCAGCGGTATATAACTTATTCCCTACCTGCAGGATAAGAGATAAAGGATAGATTGCAGTGGGTCTAACCACTGGGACCCCCCTGCAATTTCCTGTACGGGGCTAAGGCACTGCCGTGGCTCTCCCATGCAGGAGGAGGCATGTCTGCCGCGGCCAACATCCCCTCCCCCTTCTCCATGTATCTGAATGGGAGAGGCGGGGATGCGGTGTTCGTACATCCCCTCCTCTCCCAGAGAGGTAAATGGAGGGGGTGAGTCTGTCGACCTCTTAGTGAAGTCGACGACACAAGCACTAGCCGCGTAGTGCCGTAGTGCCGCGGGTCCCCCTCCCAGCAGTCAGAACCCCCCCACGATCAAAAAACACATCCCCTATCCTGCAGATTGGGAATAAGTTATATACTACTGCAGATCTCCTTTAGGGTCTATTCACATGTACAGTATTCTGCGCAGGATTTGAAGCTGTGTTCAGTCATTCAGTTTACATTGAAATCTGCAGCAGAAAATCCTGCGCATCAAATCTGCGCAGAATACTCTACGTATGAATAGACCATTAAGGGACACTTGTTAAGTTTGCATGATGTAAGGCAAATTTCACACAAGTTCACTAAAGATGGCTGTGAGATTAAAAACATGTAAGAAAGCCTTTTTTTCTAGAGTAATGGAAAATTTAGATGTGCTGTGATTTATGTGAATTTCACACGATAAAAACACTGTCACTTCTGTTGACCGTACGGTGCTGACAAATGTTTGAGGAATTCTCAAAAATTGTGAATAATAGATGCTAACTATAAACGTAGAATGTGTATGTGGTTCTACATAACCCACTGATTAGTCACAATTATCATCCAGCATATAAGAAACAAAAAAAGGAGAGAAGTTCTCCGGATGTGCCTAAAACATAACTTTTACTCTAATTAGTTAAAAAATTTACAAATATCCATAGTTGTATGGTTCATTAGGTTGCACAATGGCAAAAAGTAAAGAGAAATAAGTGTGCTTGTTACATAGGAGTGGCTGGGCCCACTGATAAAATGCAATGCAGTGTCAGATGCCATCTCCTCACTGGAATCCGCGAGCGAGCTGGTAATCCTTGGCTCCCTGCTGCATGCAGGTGTCTCACGCCATCTCTCAGGAAGAATACAGTCCACGGTTCCTGTAGATTTACAATGTGATCTTCGCATACATAGACAGTATATGCCCTTTCTTTTACAGGCTATGCAAACAAGCTAAATACACCAAATGCACCTGGGCATGATATTTTATTTTGCAGGTCGACTGCCTATGCATATCTTTGCAATCTTTTGGAAGTGATGATTTTTCCTTCTAGGGCCCTATATAGTCGTAGCATAATCGTATATTATCATATGTATTGTGCTACCTATAGAGTTGCATTGGATGTCTGATATTTGCACTTAATGCAAAGAGAAAAACACAGCCAAAGGTGCGCCCCTGGGTGAGGATCGTATGGAAAGATGAATCCAGGTAAAAGAAAAGATGGGTCCTTACCCTTGGGTGTTGCGCTAAGAGCACAACACCTCCAGTAGCATCTGAGAGAGAGGAAAGCCGGACAGCTGCCACGAGGAACTTCCCGGAGTGACGTCAGTCTCACCGGTAGCAGAACAACAAGAGAAGGAATAAAAAAAGTGTTCCTCAATGAAGGCGCTGGTCCGTGGGTACATTTAAATGTTTAATTATGACATATAAAGCAATGCGTTTCGACCCCGGACAGGGGTCTTCATCAGGCATCAATGCCTGATGAAGACCCCTGTCCGGGGTCAAAACGCATTGCTTTATGTCATAATTAAACATTTAAATGTACCCACGGACCAGCGCCTTCATTGAGGAACACGTTTTTTTATTCCTTCTCTTGTTGATATTTGCACTTAGCATACCTCCCTGATGATGCCACCGCTACTGGTGGTAGAAACGCGTTGGTGGTATTGACTATAGTTTTTGTTGCATTGCATTTTATCAGTGATTGTGCGGCACGGAGTTTGGCTGGGCCCAGCCACTCCTTGGTAACAAGCACACTTATTTCTCTTTACTTTTTGCCATTGTGCAATCCAATGAACCATACACCTATGGATATTTGTAATTTTTTTTTAACTAATTACAGTAAAAGTTATGTTTTAGGCACATCCGGAGGACTTCTCTCCTTTTTTTGAATAATAGATGCTAAAATATATGCAGACAAATTACACAAAAACTCAGTCTAATATGATTGATAAATGATAAAATGGCCTATTGTCCCTTTAGCAATGGCCTATTGTCCCTTTTGTGTGGCATAAAGTGACCTTTTGAGATATATCTATTAGAGATGAGCGAACTTACAGTAAATTCGATTCGTCACGAACTTCTCGGCTCGGCAGTTGATGACTTTTCCTGCATAAATGAGTTCAGCTTTCAGGTGCTCCCGTGGGCTGGAAAAGGTGGATACAGTCCTAGGAGACTCTTTCCTACGACTGTATCCACCTTTTCCAGCCCACCGGAGCACCTGAAAGCTGAACTCATTTACGCAGGATAAGTTATCAACTGCCGAGCCGAGAAGTTCGTGACGAATCGAATTTACTGTAAGTTCGCTCATCTCTAATATCTATTATAAGAGATGCTAAAACCTGACAGCCACTCACATCAACACCAACTGTTGTATTGTCCTTTCCATATGGCCACATGGTTAATGAGCTGTGTGGTCAGACAGGAATAGTGTATACTGTTTCTCTGACCTATTACCACACCCTTAAAGCGTTATTGTTCTTTAATATTTGACATGTCACACAGACATGACAAACGTTTAGATCAGTTGGGGTCTCGGTGCTAAGACCCTCCAATCATTAGATATAGCCAGGTGAAGCACACTTTTTTTTTTATTTCTTGGCTTGGTGCTCAGGCCATCTTATTGCATAATACGGGCACCACTTTGGGCTATAGAGCACTTTACTGCAATCAGTCAGTGTTGAAAAGTAAAGTGCACAGCCTTCACCTGGCTATAACTAACAATCAGAGGGTGTCTCGGCACGGAGACCCCGACCAATCTAAACTTTTGACATGTCTATGTGACATGTTCAAAAATAACACCGTAGTAGGCTAAGCATCTTAGGGTGCGTTCACACTACGGAATTCCACGGTGTGAACTTAATATTAGTGTGAATGGGTCTCCGCGAGATCCGTTCACACTGCAGAATTTCAGCGGCAGACAATTCCACCGCTGAAAATTTTCCGCGCAAAGAAAGAAAAATTTTCTTTGCGTGGATTCCGCGGGCACTGCATAGCCGTCAATGGTGACGGCTCAGTGCCACACAGCCCTAGCGCCAAAGTAACTTCGGCGGCTGCCAGGCGGAATCTCCACTCGCGGAATTCAGCGAGCGGAGATTCTACAGTGTGAACGCACCCTAAATCAGTGGTCTCAAAAGGTGGCCCTCCAGATGTTGCTAAACTTCAACTCCCAGCATGCCCGGACAGCCAACGGCTGTCCGGGCATGCTGGGAGTTGAAGTTTTGCAAGTGTATGAAAATACTAATTAAAAATCACTGCATTATTAGAAAGTCCAAGGCAATCTAATAATGTGGCCACTTTGGCTCTATTAGGAATAAAAAAAATTAAAAATAAATATATATATATATATATCTATAGCCAAGCCAGAGAGGGAACGATACCCATCTGTATACAGCTGTTTTGAGGCTACTGCTCCTTGTCTGTATTTAGCAGAGAGACCTTTAGACTATGTTCACATGGTTTAATGTCATTCCACAGACAGTGGAGGCTAAGACCGCTCAAAAATGCACCTCATAGACTGTAATGCATTTCCATGCAGACTTGTGCATAAAGGATAGACGGGTCTTTTCTTTCTGCGGACTCTGAAATTGGGATTACCGTGACAGAAATCCTGCAGCGTATTTGCTGTGGAAAATCCACAGCGAATATTGCTACCATTGACTTCAATGGGTCCGAAGGAAAACCTGCAAATCAACCTCGATTGTGGATTTTCTGCTGATCCATTGGAAGTAAATGGTAGCAAAATCCTGTGCGGATTTTCTGCAGCAAATACGCTGCGGAAATTCCGCAGGTAATTCGCCCGTGTGAACGTACCCTTATGGTACTTTACACATACAGGATCTGCTGCATATTTTGTGCAGCTGATTTTGCTACCCATTTACTTCAATGGGTAGCAAAATCAGCTGCTGAAAATATGCAGCAGATCCTGTACGTGTAAACATACCCTAAGGGTCAGTTCACATGAAGGTATTTTCTGCTGCAGATCCGCTTCAGCAGATTTTGCTGCCCACTGAAGTAAATGGGCAGCAAAATCTGCAGCAAAAATACGCACGTGTGAACTGACCCTTAGGGTATGTTCACACGTACAGGACCTGCTGCAGATTTTGCTACCCATTGAAGTCAATGGGCAACATAATCTGCAGAAGCAGATCTGCTGCA
The DNA here is from genome assembly GCF_029499605.1 of Hyla sarda. Classification (NCBI taxonomy): domain Eukaryota; kingdom Metazoa; phylum Chordata; class Amphibia; order Anura; family Hylidae; genus Hyla; species Hyla sarda. Next base: position 93,845,652 of record NC_079191.1, on the reverse strand, counting down.
GAAAATATTCACGTGTAAACGTACCCTTAGGGCTTCTTCACACGAGTGGATTTTCTGTAGCTTTTTTTCTGCTGCTTATATTTTTTGCTGGTGAGTCAATGAGAAAATAAGCAGCAGAAAATAAAAAGCAGCAGACCAGCTGCCGAAAATCCGCACAAAAATCTGCTTGTGTGAACGGGCCCTTAGGGTGCGTTCACACGGACGGATTACCTGCGGAATTTCCACAGCGTATTTGCTGCTGAAAATCCGCAGCGGATTTTGCTTCCATTGAGTTTAATGGGTCAGCAGAAAATCCGCAATGGATCCAAATTTGCAGATTTCCCTTTTGGACCCATTGAAGTCAATGGTAGCAAAATCTGCTGTGTCTTTTTTGCAGCAATATATATATATATATATATATATATATATATATAAATAAATAATATATTTTTAGCAACTGGTGCGTTGCCAGAAAGTTAAAAAGATTTGTAAATTACTTCTATTTAAAAATCTTAAAGGGGTACTCCGGTGGAAAACTTTTTTTTTTTTTTATCAACTGGTGCCAGAAAGTTAAACAGATTTAGTAAATTACTCCTATTAAAAAATCTTAATCCTTCCAGTACTTATTAGCTGCTGAATACTACAGAGGAAATTATTTTCTTTTTGGAACATAGTGCTCTCTGCTGACATCTCTGTCCATTTTAGGAACTGTCCAGAGCAGAATATGTTTTCTATGGGGATTTTCTCCTATTCTGGACAGTTCTTAAAATGGACAGAGATGGCAGCAGAGAGCACTGTGGTCATAATGTCAGCAGAGAGCTCTGTGTTCCAAAAAGAAAAGAATTTCCTCTGTAGTATTCAGCAGCTAATAAGTACTGGAAGGATGAAGATTTTTTAATAGAAGTAATTTACAAATCTGTTTAACTTTCTGGCACCAGTTGATTAAACAAAAACGTTTTCCACCAGAGTACCCCTTTAATCCTTCCAGTACTTATCAGTTGCTGTATACTTCACAGGAAGTTCTTTTCTTTTTTAATTTCTTATCTGTCTGGCCACAGTGCTCAGTGCTGACACCTCTGTCCATGTCAGGATCTGTCCATAGCGGGAGAGGTTTCCTATGCAGATTTTCTTCTGCTCTGAACAGTTCCTGAAATGGACAAAGGTGTCAGCAGAGATCAGTGTGGCCAGACAGAAAAGAAATTAAAAAAGAAAAGAACTTCCTCTGTAGTATACAGCAGCTGAGAAGTACTGGAAGGGTTAAGATTTTTAATAGAAGTAATTTACAAATCTGTTTAACTTTCTGGCACCAGTTGATTTAAAAAAAAAAAACTGTTTTCCACTGGAGTACCCCTTTAAGGATATAGCACTTCTTTATTTCATTAAACAAGCCAGCAGATCATGTATAGCCAGCAAGACACAGCTGTGAATAATACAGAATAACAATAATCATTTTAGGGAAGTAGAACAATGATCAAAGCCAGTGAAGTGCTTCTTCATACAATACTGGATTTACTTTCTAATGGAAAGTACAGGAAACGGGGAAATCGGCCAAGTACTTCCTGTAGGAACCTATTGTGATAGCAGAGAAGCAATGAAACCGGCCTTTATGATCCCCAGACCTTGTCAATTACACCAATTATTACAATGTTATACCTCCTGATTTACGCTAATAACCAATATTCCGCTATGTTCACGTGCTGCAAATAAATTGTGTTATTTATATTTTTATCATTGCCTTGAATATAAACAGGCTTGTAACACTGAAACAATTATTAGAATAGTAAATGTATTTTCTGAATCAATTACCTACTGGTCATGTTCAAAGAACACCATTTAGGGTAAATTCACATCATGTTTCTCCTGTTCATTGAGTAAATATTTCAACAACCTGCCAAAAAGGGAAGGTGACATATACTTCGTTGTAGGGTTTAAAGGGGTACTCCGGTGGAAAACTTTAATTTTTATTTTTTTTTAATCAACTGGTGCCAGAAAGTTAAGCAGATTTGTAAATTACTTCTATTAAAAAATCTTAATCCTTCCAGTACTTAATAGCTGCAAAGAGCTCTGTGTTCCAAAAAGAAAACAATTTCCTCTGTAGTATTCAGCAGCTAATAAGTACTAGAAGGATTAAGATTTTTTAATAGAAGTAGTTTACAAATCTGTTTAACTTTCTGGCACCAGTTGATTAAAAATAAAAAGTTTTCCACCGGAGTATCCCTTTAAGTGAAGGTACAATCTTCACACAAACTTTTTTTTTTTTTTTAAATCAACTGGTGCCAGAAAGTTAAACAGATTTGTAAATTACTTCTATTTAACAATCTTAATCCATCTAGTACTTATCAGCTGCTATATGCTCCACAGGAGTTCTTTTCTTTTTGAATTTCTTTTCTGTCGGAACACAGTGCTCTCTGCTGACACCTATGTCCATTTTAGCAACTGTCCAGAATAGGAGAAAATCCCCACAGAAATCCTCTCCTGCCCTGAGAGTTCCGGAGACAGACAGTGGTGTCAGCAGAGAGCACTGTGGTCCGACAGAAAGGAAATTCAAAAAGAAAAGAACCTCCTCTAGCATACAGCAGCTGATAAGCACTGGGAGGATTAAGATTTTTTTCATAGAAGTAATTTACAAATCTGTTTAATTTCTGCACCAATTGATTTAAAAGAAAATGATTTCAAGCAGATTACCCCTTTAACCCCTTCATGACCCAGGGTTTTTCCGTTTTTGCACTTCCGTTTTTTCCTCCTTACCTTTAAAGAACCATAACTCTTTCAATTTTGCACCTAAAAATCCATGTGATGGCTTATGTTTTGCGCCACCAATTCTGCTTTGTAATGACATCAGTCATTTTACCCAAAAATCTACAGAGAAACATAAAAGAAATTCATTGTGCAACAAAATTGAAGAAAAAAACAAACATTTTTTACTTTTGCGGTCTTCCGTTTCTACGCAGTACATTTTTCGGTAAAAATGACACCTTATCATTATTCTGTAGGTCCATACGGTTAAAGTGATACCCTACTTATATAGGTTTGTTTTTATTGTACTTCTGGAAAAAATCATAACTACATGCAGGAAAATGTATACGTTTAAAATTGTCATCTTCTGACCCCTATAACTTTTTAATATTTTGCGTCGTGATCCGAAGTTTTTAGCGGTACCATTTTTGTAATGATCGGACTTTTTGATCGCTTTTTATAATTTTTTTTCATGATATAAAAAGTGACCAAAAATACGCTTTTTTGGACTTTGGAATTTTTTGCGCGCACGCCATTGACCGTACGGTTTAATTAATGATATATTTTTATAATTCGGACATTTCCACACACGACGATACCATATATGTTTATGTTTATTTTTATTTACACAGTTTTTTTTTTTAAATGGCAAAAAGGGGGCGATTCAAACTTTTATTAGGGAAGGGGTTAAATGATCTTTATTCACTTTTTTTTTCCACTTTTTTTTGCAGTGTTATAGCTCCCATAGGGACCTATAACACTGCACACACTGATCTTTTACATTGATCACTGGTTTCTCATAGGAAACCAGTGATCAATGATTCTGCCGCTTGACTTCTCATGCCTGGATCTCAGGCACTGAGCAGTCATTCGGCGATCGGACATCATGGAGGCAGGTAGGGATCCTCCGGCTGTCATGTAAGCTGTTCGGGATGCCGCGATTTGGCCGCGGCGATCCCGAACAGCTCCCTGAGCTAACTGGCATTAGTTTACTTTAACTTTAGACGCGGCGTTCAAAGTTGAATGCCGCGTCTAAAGTCAAAGTAAACTAATGTCATGGGTCGGGAAGGGTACTCCTGTGGAAAACTTTTTTTTTTTTTTGTAAATCAACTGGTGTCAGAAAGTTAAACAGATTTGTAAATTAATACTATTAAAAAAAATCTTAATCCTTCCAGCACTTATTAGCTGCTGAATACTACAGAGGAAATTCTTTTCTTTTTGGAACACAGTGCTCTCTGCTGACATCACTGTACATTTTAGGAACTGTCCAAAGCAGCATAGGTTTGCTATGGGGATTTTCTCCTACTCTGGAAAGTTCTTAATATGGACAGAGAAGTCAGCAGAGAGCACTGTGCTCGTCATGTCAGCAGAGAGCTCTGTGGTCATGATGTCAGCAGAGAGATCTGTATTCCAAAAAGAAAATCATTTGTTCTGTAGTATTCATCAGCTAGTAAGTACTGGAAGGATTAACATTTTTTAATAGAAGTAATTGTGGTGTCCCGGTACCGCATCCTATCCGGTACCTTTGTATATAAGTCCCCATAGCCAGAGTCCCTAGGACGTTGGGGTTCTTTTTAACTAACCCGTCCATAGTCACCTCTCATCTAGGTATTAGTTATCTAATAATTCTTTAGGATTTCTATATATAGGATTGTACAAGTGTATATAAATGGTTAATTACCTATGCATAGCGTAACAGGACCTGCGGGTCACGTGATCAGGTAAACTCTATGGTTTTATGCTTAAGGACCTTTGGAGGGCCCTGTGACATTTATCTCCCATCACTCCTTGTAACGGTGAGTGACAGTTGATTGGACCAGTAAAAACGGCCCTGCCCCTGCCCATATAAGGGAGCGGCGGCCATTGCTCACTCTCTTTCCTCATGGGTTGTTGATGGAGAAGGATCTGCGCTGCTGTCATCAGTGAGTTTAGGCCTGAGCCTTGCGGCGACGGCTGATATCTGCTAAATTGTGAGTGTGTCAATCCCTAAACACTCTGCAAGATCACCGTACCTTATCTATCCCCTAAATCCGGACGGATCTTCGCAATTTTCCCTAATTTAGAGATTTTATGAGAAGTCAAGGTCCGCAACAACTGTCAGTCATTGCACTAGATAGAGACTGTATTCCTGAGACTGTTACTGTTCATTGGATGTACCGCAAGCATTTAAGTAAAGTTATCCAAGTTCAAGTACCTTGTGGACCTACAGTTATTTTATGAATGCACCTATCGATACTAGGAAGGGCGGCGATAGGCCGGAGAATTACCTCAGCATACTAGCCTACAGCCTGGCGTCACGAACTATAGGGTTAACATTAACCCCTCATCTACCGAAACAACACCCCAACTACCATACACCCCCCAAGGGCTACCACAAAGCCTTTTTGGCGTTACACGAACAGGATTCGGGTGTGTGCCTACTACAGTTGCCAATAGTGAAGGTGTACTCCCCCCGGAAAAAGAACTTTATTCATGTGCTGTAAACCGTGTTGCTGTGTACGGGAGCGGTGTCCGTGGTGCACCATGCAAGGGGGCCACGAGAAAAGTAAGGGGGGAGGCGAAGATTTATCTACAACTGAAATGTGTAAACTGCGCAATGAGTTCATGCTGCGATCCTTTGGTCCGGTCGGCACGGGCAGAGCCGAACTGCTACCGGAAAAGCACGCGAAGAAAGCCCGCGCTGCGCCACGCCCAGCCCCGCCCCTGAGCGTGGCCACCACGTTGCTGTGTCGCCGCTGAAAGGGAACTCAGAGATACAGGAGTCGTCTCTGGAGGGACCAGAAGTCGGGGCTGCACCGATAACATCCTTCCTGCCCAGCGCCATTTTGGAGAAGCCCACTATAAAAGACGCCATGCACAGCGACCTCTTCAGTCTGCACAGAGAGCCGGAGAGTACAGACATGGCGGAGAGTAGAGTTCCACGTAGTGAAGGTGGCAAAATGGTGCCGGAAAAGCGGAAAGTTGTGGCAGTCGCAGCCCGACTTTTCCAAGAACTTGCTGACCGTCTGCCGCGGTTGTCATTAGATGAAGAGGGGGCTTGCAATCTTCCCCCACTGCCTGATGATGACGACGATTGGCCAGAGACACCTCCAGCGCAGGGTCACCTGGAGGTGCATCACCGGTGAGATTGTCCCCTAGTCCCTCTGTCTTAGGGGACAGGCGTCGAGGTTGACTTATCTTAAGTAAGGGGGTTTGTGCCGGTACCGCATCCTATCCGGTACCTTTGTATATAAGTCCCCATAGTCAGAGTCCCTAGGACGTCGGGGTTCTTCTTAACTCGCCCGCCCCTAATCACCTCTCATATAGGTATTAGTTATCTAATAATTCTTTAGGATTTGTGCGTATATATATATATGTATATATATATATATATATATATATATATATATATATGTATATATATATATATATATATAAAAAGCTAAATCTTCGGTAGTTGCAGTATCTTGTAATACCTTTTTTATTGGACTAACAAGATTTTGTAGAGAAGCTTTCGGGATTCCTCCCTTTATCAAGTCATAAGCATTTCTGAGCTCACAAGGAGAAAACACAGGTTCTATCTCACAAAATATGCAGGGGTTAGTTTTGTGAGATAGAACCTGTGTTTTCTCCTTGTGAGCTCAGAAATGCTTATGACTTGATAAAGGGAGGAATCCCGAAAGCTTGTCTCTACAAAATCTTGTTAGTCCAATAAAAAAGGCATTACAAGATACTGCAACTACCGAAGATTTTGCTTTTTGCATCACTGGACTAATACGGCTACTCCTAACTAATCTATATGTATATATATATATATATATATATATATATATATATATATATATATATAGGATTGTACAAGTGTATATAAATGGTTAATTACCTATGCATAGCTTAACAGGACCTGCGGGTCACGTGATCAGGTAAACTCTATGGTTTTATGCTTAAGGACCTTTGGAGGGCCCTGTGACGTTTATCTCCCGTCACTCCTTGTAACGGTGAGTGACAGTTAATTGGACCAGTAAAAACGGCCCTGCCCCTGCCCATATAAGGGAGCGGCGGCCATTGCTTACTCTCTTTTCTGGATGGAGAAGGATCTGCGCTGCTGTCATCAGTGAGTTTAGGCCTGAGCCTTGCGGCGACTGCTGATATCTGCTAAATTGTGAGTGTGTCAATCCCTAAACACTCTGCAAGATCACCGTACTTATCTATCCCCTAAATCTGGACGGATCTTCGCAATTTTCCCTAATTCAGAGATTTTATGAGAAGTCAAGGTCCGCAACAACTGTCAGTCATTGCACTAGATAGAGACTGTGGGGGAGATTTATCAAAACATGTACAAAGGAAAAGTTGCCCAGTTGCCCATAGCAACCAATCAGCTCACTTCTTTCGTTTTCAACAAGGCCCCTGCAAAATGAAAGAAGCAATCTGATTGGTTGCTATGGGCAACTGGGCAACTTTTCCTTTGCACAGGTTTTGATAAATCTCCCTGTGTATTCCTGAGACTGTGACTGTTCATTGGATGTACCGCAAGCATTTAAGTAAAGTTTAAGTTAAGTTCAAATTAAAGTACCTTGTGGACCTTCAGTTATTTTATGCATGCACCTATCGTTACTGGGAATGGCAGCGATAGGCCGGAGAATTATCTCAGCATACTAGCCCTCAGCCTGGCGTCACGAACTATAGGGTTAACATTAACCCCTCATCTACCGAAACAACACCCCAACTACCATACACCCCCCCCCCCCAAGGGCTACCACATAATTTACAAATCTGTTTAACTTTCTGGCACCAGTTGATTTAAAAAAATAAAAAAAAATTAAAAAAATAAAAAAGTTTTCCACCAGGGTATCCCTTTAACCCCTTAAGGACCAGGGGGTTTTCCGTTTTTGCACTTTCGTTTTTTTTTTCGTTTTGGAATTTTTTTGCGCGTACGCCATTGACCGTGCGGTTTAATTAACAATATATTTTTATAATTCGGACATTTCCGCACGCGACGATACCACATGTTTGTTTTTATTTACACTGTTTTATTTTTTTAAATGGGAAAATGGGGGTGATTCAAACTTTTAATAGGGGAGGGGTTAAATGATCTTTATTCACTTTTTTTTTGCAGTGTTATAGCTCCCATAGGGACCTATAACACTGCACACACTGATCTTTTACATTGATCACTGGTTTCTCATAGGAAACCAGTGATCGATGATTCTGCCGCTTGACTGCTCATGCCTGGATCTCCGGCACAGAGCAGTCATTCGGCGATCGGACACCAGGAGGCAAGGTAGGAGACCCTCCTTGTGTCTAACAGCTGTTCGGGACGCCGCGATTTCGCCGCAGCGACCCGAACAGCTCCCCTAGCTAACTGGCATGGTTTCACTTTCACTTTAGACGCAGCGCTCAACTTTGAACGCCGCGTCTAAAGGGTTAATAGCGTGCTGCACCGCAATCACTGCCGCGCACTATTAGCCACGGGTCCCGGCCATTGTTAGAGGCTGGGCCCGACCCGCTAAGACGCGGGGCCACGTCTTGGCCCCGCGTTATAGAAAGGGAAAGGACTCAGGACGTACCAGTACGTCCTTGGTCCTTAAGGGGTTATGGTTCTTCTCTAAATGGCTCCTTGTCTTCCATTTAAATAATTGCTCAAGTTCAATGAAAGTTGTGCGTAGCTGGGAATTATTTGCAATGTTGTTTTTTTTTTTTTTTACTGGATTATGTCAATTCTAAATTGCACCTTAACCGGTTGCTGTCTAAGGACGAGCCAGCTTGTCCTGAGACGGCAAATGTTGTATGGCGGCCCCCAGCTGATTCCTGTAGCTGGGGGCCAGCGTTAATAGCCGACATGTGGCGACTGCTATTAAAACCTTTAGATCAAAGTTGTCAGCAGCGTCTAAAGGGACATTTAAACCATCCCTGGTGGTCCGGTGGGGTGGATCGCCCCCCCCCACGCAGCGCAATCGTGGGGGTGGCAATCCACTGCTGAGGTAGCTGGAGGGCTTACCTCTCCTCCTGTGCTGGCTGCTGGGCTGAGAATGATAAAGCCTGGCAGGACCGCAGAGCACACAGATCAATGTGGTTCTATGAAACCCCATTGATCTGTATGAGGAATCTAATGATTCCTCCTAAAAGTCCCCTAAGGGGACTAAAAGTGTAAAAAAAAAAAAATAAAAAATAAAAATTAAAGTTGAATAATTTTTTTTTTTTTAAAACACCCATTAACCCCTGCCTTATTAAAAGTTTAAATCACTCCCCCTTTTCCCAAATTCCATATAAAAAAGTATGTAACCATAATAAAAATAAACATATGTGGTATAGCCGCGTGCTTAAATGTCTGAGCTATAAAAATATATCATTACTTAAACCGCATGTTCAATGGCGTACGCGCAAAAAAATCCAAAATCCAAAATAGCGTATTTTTGGTCACTTTTTATATCATGAAAAAATTTATAAAAAGCGATCAAAAAGTCTGATCAATACAATCATGGTACCGATAAAAACTTCAGATCACGACACAAAAAATGAGCCCTCATACCACCCCGTACATGGAACAATAAAAAAGTTATAGGGGTCAGAAGATAACAATTTTAAACTTATTAATTTGTGTGCATGTAGTTATGATTTTTTCCAGAGGTAAGACAAAATCAAACCTATATAAGTAGGGTATCATTTTAATCGTATGGACCTACAGAATAAAGATCAGGTGCCATTTTTACTGAAAAATGTACTGCGTAGGAACGGAAGCCCCCAAAATGTACAAAATGGCATTTTTTCTTCAATTATGTCGCACAATGATTATTATTATTTTTTTGTTTCGACGTAGATTTTTGGGTAAAATGACTGATATGATTACAAAGTAGAGTTGGTGGCTCAATAAATTAGCCATCATATGGATTTTTAGGTGCAAAATTGAAAGGGTTATGATTTTTAAAAGGTAAGGATGAAAAAATGAAAGTGCAAAAACGGAAAACCCCCAGGTCCTTAAGGGGTTAAAATAATTGTTTGACCTTAATTCAACATTAAAGGGGTACTCCAGTGGCCCCCTGTGGTCTTTGCTGCAGCACCCCAGACATCTGGTGCACTGAGCGAACTTCGTTCCGTATGACTGGCGATGCAGGGCAGAAGCTCGTGGATGTCACGCTCCCGCCCATAGAATTGCATTGAGGGGGCATGGCCATGATGCCATGAGCCTCCGGCACTACACCCAATGCTCAGATCGAATGCCGGGAGCAGCAGAGAGATCGCGGGGGTCCTACCGCTGGGGTAGGGAATAAGATGTCTAGGGGCGGAGTACCCCTTTACATTTTGAACAAACTGTACACATTTTGGTCTTGTAACTTGTCATGAACTTGATGTCACATGACCAAAGATAAAGCCTTATGCAAATATCTAATATGTTCCGTTTATTTCTCTTCAGATGACTGGTGTGATTGCAATAAATCTGCTGGTGGTTAATGAGTAATCCAGCAATATCCACCTAGCTAGGACAACAAGATTGCCAGATAAATGCACTGACAAAGTAATGAACCTTTGGACTGAGTACTAATCTACAATCACAACACCTTCCTATAGGCTACAAATTACTATAGGTTACAAATTTTATGTTATTATAGCTCACCGTTTCCTGAGACAACCCCCCCCCCCCCCATGTCGGTGATCGCCGCAAATCGCTGGTGAATTCACACCGGCGATTTGCGGCAATTGCGGGTCATACGGGTCTCCAGTGACCTGGAAAATAAGAGGGATCGGGGTTTTCCAAGACACCTACGATCCCCCTGAAGGGATAGGAGTGAGGTGGCAGGGGTGCCACCTCTCCTATCCCTGCTATTGGTCGTCTAGAAGCGACAACAAATAGCAGATCGGGGGCGGGGGGGGGGGGGGGGGTTAACTTTCAGTTTCCCCGTTCTGCCCACCCACAATAGGCGGGGCAGAACAGGGAAACCGACAGGGACTGGAGCCGAAGTCCACTTACCCATCAGTGGCGGCAGCGGGCGGAGTTCGGCGGCGGTGATCGGCGGCAGAAGAGGACGGCGATGTGGCTCCCTGGATCCTACGGAAGCCGGTGAGTTGCCTAGCAACATCTGGAGGGCTACAGTTTGAGACCACTATATAGTGGTCTCTAAACTGTAGTTCTCCAGATGTTGCAAAACTACAACTCCCAGCATGACCAGACAGCTGTGTGGGCATGCTGGGATTTGTAGTTTTGCAACAGCTGGAGGGTCACAGTTTGGAGATCACTGTGCAGTGATCTCTAAACTGTGGCCCTCTAGATCTTGAAAAAATACAACTCCTATCATGCCCACACAGCAGTTTGCTGTCTGGGCATGCTGGGATTTGTAGTTTTGCAACATCTGGAGGGCCACAGTTTGGAGATCACTGAGCAGTGATATCTAAACTGTAGCCCTCCAGATGTTGAAAAACTGCAAATCCCAGCATGCCCAAACAGCTGTCTCGTCATGCTGGGAGTTGTAGTTGCGTACCTCCAGCTGTTGCATAACTACATCTCCCAGCATGCCCTTTGGCGATCAATACATGCTGGGAGCTGTAGTTTTGCAACAGCTGGAGACACACTTGTGTGAAAATACTGAGTTAGGTAACAGAACCTAACTGAAGGTTTTCCAACCAGTGTGCCTCCAGCTGTTGCAAAAGTACAACTCCCAGCATGCAGGTCTGTCAGTACATGCTGGGAGTTGTAGTTTTGAAACAGCTGGAGGGCTTCAGTTTGGATATCACTGTGCAGTGGTCTCTAAACTGTAGCCCTCCAGATGTTGCAAAACTGCAAATCCCAGCATGCCCAAACAGCAAACAGCTGTCTCGGCATGCTGGGAGTTGTAGTTGTGTACCTCCAGCTGTTGCAAAACTACATTTCCCAGCATGCCCTTCAGCGATCAGTACATGCTGGGAGTTGTAGTTTTGCAACAGCTGAAGGCACACTGGTTGGAAAATACTGAGTTAGGTAACAGAACCTAACTGAAGGTTTTCCAACCAGTGTGCCTCCAGCTGTTTCAAAACTACAACTCCCAGCATGCTGGGAGTTGTAGTTTTGCAACAGCTGGAGGCACACTGGTTGGAAAACCTTCAGTTGGGTTCTGTTACCTAACTCAGTATTTTCCAACCAGTGTGCCTCCAGCTGTTTTGCCACAGCGCAAACTCCTAGCAGGAAACGCACCGTAAACCCCTGCCTGTGCGAATGTACCCTAAAAACACTACACTACACAAACACATAATGAAGGGTAAAACACTACATATACACCCCCTCCAATAAAAATGAAAAACGGATCGTACGGCAGTGTTTCCAAACAGAGCCTCCAGCTGTTGCAAAACAACAACTCCCAGCATTTGCAGACAGCCACTGACTGTCCAGGCATGCTGGGAGTTTAGCAACATCTGGAGGCACCCTTTTTGGGAATCACTGGCATAGAGTACCCCTATCTCCACCCCTATGCAATCCCTAATTTAGTCCTCAAATGTGCATGGCGCTCTCTCACTTCGGTGCCATGTCGTATTTCAAGGGAAAAGTTTAGGGCCACAAATGGGGTATTTCTGTACTCAGGAGAAATTGCACTACAAATTTTGGGGGGCTTTTTCTCCTTTTACCCCTTATGAAAAGGAAAAGTTGGGGGCTTCACCAGCCTGTTAGTGTAAAAAAAATAAAAATGTTTACACTAACATGCTGGTGTTGTCCCATACTTTTTATTTTCACAAGCGGTAAAAGGAAAAAAAAATTCTCCTGAGTACGGAAATACCCCATATGTGGCCGTAAAATGCTCTGCAAGCGCACAACAAGGCTCAGGAGTGAGAGCGCATTATGTACATTTGAGGCCTAAATTGGTGATTTGCACAGGGGTGGCTGATTTTACAGCGGTTCTGACATAAACGCAAAAAATATTAATATCCACATGTGACCCCATTTTGGAAAATACACCCCTCACGGAATGTAACAAGGGGTATAGTGAGCCTTAACACCCCACAGTTGTTTGAAGAATTTTCATTAAAGTTGGATGGGAAAATGAAAAAAAAAAAATAAAATCACTAAAATGCTGGTGTTACCCTAAATTTTTCATTTTCACAAGGGAAAATAGGAAAAAGCCCCCCAAAATTTGTAATTCCATTTCTTCTGAGTAAGAACATACCCCATATGTGGATGTAAAGTGCTCTGCGGGCGAACTACAATGCTCAGAAGAGAAGGAGCGCCATTGAGATTTTGAAGATAAAATTTGTCCGGAATTGAAGGCCATGTGTGTTTACAAAGCCCCCATAGTGCCAGAACAATGGACCCCCCCCCCCAACATGTGACCCCATTTTGGAAACTACACCCCTCACATAATGTAATAAGGGGTACAGTGAGCATTTACGCCCCACAGGTGTCTGACAGATTTTTGGAACAGTGGTCTGTGAAAATTAAAAATGTAATTTTTCATTTGCACAGCACACTGTTCCAAAGATCTGTCAAACGCCAGTGGGGTGTAAATACTCACTGCACCCCTTATTCAATTCTGTGAGGGGTGTAGTTTCCAAAATAGGGTCACATGTGAGGGGGTCCACTGTTCTGTCATCACAGGGGGCTTTGTAAACACACATGGCCCCTGACTTCCATTCCAAACAAATTCTCTCTCTAAAAGGTCAATGGCGGTCCTCCTCTTCTGAGCATTGTAGTGCGCCAGCAGAGCACTTGAAGTCCACACATGGGGTATTTCAATACTCAGAAGAAATGGGGTTACAAATTTTGGGGGGCATTTTCTCCAATTACCCCTTGTAAAATGTAAAATTTGGGGAAAAACCAGCACTTTTGTGAAAAAAAATTTTTGTTTCATTTATATATCCAACTTTAACAAAAAGTCATCAAACACCTGTGAGGTGTTAAGGCTCACTATACCCCTTGTTACGTTCCTTGAGGGGTGTAGTTTCTATAATAGTATGCCATGTGTTTTTTATTTTTTTTGCTGTTCTGGCACCATAGGGGCTTCCTAAATGCAACATGCCCCCCAAAAACCATTTCAGCTAAATTTGCTTTCAAAAAGCCAAATGTGGCTCCTTCTCTTCTGAGCATTGTAGTGCGCCAGCAGAGCACTTGACGTCCGCATATGGGGTATTTCCATTCATAGAAGATATGGGGTTACAAATTTTGGGGGGGCATTTTCTCCTATTACCTCCTGTAAAAATGGTAAATTTGGGGAAAAACTGCACTTTAGTTAATTTTTTTTTTTTCATTTATACATCCGACTTTAACGAAAAGTCATCAAACACCTATGGGGTGTTAAGGCTCACTGTACCCCTTGTTACGTGCCTTGAGGAGTGTAGTTTCCAAAATAGTATGCCATGTGTTTTTTTTTTTTTTTTTGCTGTTATGGCACCAAAGGGCCTTCCTAAATGCGCCATGCCCCCCTAAAACCATTTCAGCAAAATTCTCTCTCCAAAATCCTGTCGCTCCTTCGCTTCTGAGCCCTCTAGTGCACCTAGAGCTGGTGTTAAGGGGGGGGCAAACCGGGCAATTGCCCAGGGCCTCCATCACCCAGGGGGCCCCCTGCAGGCGGCTACAGTGTTTTGCAGCTCCGGGAATGTGTGAAGTGAGCCTCACTGTTGCTTAACCCCTTAAGGACAATGGACGTACTCCTACGCCCCCGTTTCCGAGTCCTTAAGGACCGAGGACATAGGAGTACGTCCTGTCCATTCCCGGCCCCCTGCCGCTAGCCGGAGGGGAGCCGATGCCCGATGCCTGCTGAAATCGTTCAGCAGGCATTGCGGCATATCGCCCAGGGGGGTCATTATGCCCCCCCATGTCGGCGATGGCCGCAGATCGCTGGACAATTCAGTCCAGCGATCTGCGGCGATTCCGGGTCAATCGGGTCTCCAGTGACCCGGTGACCCAGAATTACTGGCTGATCGGGGCCGTCAGAGACGGCCCCGAACAGCCAGAGCCTGCAGGGGTGAGGTGGCACTGGTGCCACCTCACGATCGCCCTGATTCGTCGGCCGGATTACCGGCCGACCAATCAGGGCGCCTGCTGCGGGTGTCACTCCCGCACCCGCTCCGCCCCTCTTCCGGAGGACGTGAGCGGGTGCGGGACGTGCACCCCTGGTGCTGGGGACCCCGATCCCCGGCGTTAATGTTGGGATCGGGGCCCCAGGAGCGACGACGGCGGCGGCGGCGGGACTGACCTGTGCGGCGATCAAGCAGCAGCAGGAGGTGAGTGACAGCCTCCTGCTGTTGCTTAGCAACAGCTCCCAGCATGCAAAAAGGGCATGCTGGGAGCTGTAGTTATGCAACAGGAGGAGGCAGACCACCACAACTCCCAGCATGCACTTATGGGCATGCTGGGACTTATGGTTTTGCAACAGCTGGAGGCACATTCTTTCTATGGAAAAGTGTACCTTCAGCTGTTGTGTAACTACAACTCCCAGCTTGCACAAACAGCTAAAGTGCATGCTGGGAGTTGTAGTGGTGCATCTGCTGGTTGCATAACTACAACTCCCAGCATGCCCGTTGGCTGTCGGTGACTGCTGAGAGTTGTAGTTTTGCAACAGCTGAAGGCACACTGAGTTAAGTAGCAAACCAGTGTGTCTCCAGCTGTTGCATAACTACAATTCCCAGCATGCCCTTCCGCTGTCCGTACATGCTGGGGGTTGTAGCTTTTGCAACAGCTGAAGGCACACTGGTTGCAAAATACTGAGTTTGTTACCAAACTCGGTGTTTCACAACCAGTGTGCCTCCAGCTGTTGCAAAACTACAACTCCCAGCATGCACTTATAGACCCTACATGCTGGGAGTTGTAGTTTTGCAACAGCTGGATGTTCCCCCCCCCAATGTGAACGTACAGGGTACACTCACATGGGCGGAGGATTACAGTAAGTATCCGGCTGCAAGTTTGAGCTGCGGCAAATTTCCTGCCGCTGCTCAAACTGCCAGCGAGAAACTACTGTGAACCCCCCGCCCGTGCGACTGTACCCTAAAAACACTACACTACAACAAAATAAAATAAAAAGTAACAAACACTACATATACACATAACCCTACACAGCCCCCTCCCCTCCCCAATAAAAATGAAAAACGTCTGGTACGCCACTGTTTCCAAAACGGAGCCTCCAGCTGTTGCAAAACAACTACTCCCAGTATTACCAGACAGCCACTGACTGTCCAGGCATGCTGGGACTTTTACAACAGCTGGAGGCACCCTATTTGGGAATCACTGGCGTAGAATACCCCTATGTCCACCCCTATGCAAGTCCCTAATTCAGGCCTCAAATGCGCATGGCACTCTTACTTTGGAGCCCTGTCGTATTTCAAGGCAACAGTTTAGGGTCACATATGGGGTATCGCCGTACTCGGGAGAAATTGTGTTACAAATTATGGGGGGCTTTTTCTCCTTTCACCCCTTATGAAAAGGTGAATTTCTGCTATTACCCTTTTTAAAAATCTAAAATTTTTGGGAAACCAACATTTTAGGTAAAATTTTTTTTTTTTTTTTTACATATGCAAAAGTTGTGAATCACCAGTGGGGTATTAAGGTTCACATTACCCCTTGTTACGTTCCCCGAGGGGTCTAGTTTCCAAAATAGTATGCCATGTGTTTTTTTTTTGCTGTTCTGTCACCATAGGGGCTTGCTAAATGCCGCATGCCCCCAGAGCAAAATTTGCTTTCAAAAAGCCAAATGTGACTCCTTCTCTTCTGAGACCTGTAGAGCGCCAGCAGAGCACTTCTCACCCCCATATGGGGTGTTTTCTGAATCGGGAGAAATTGGGCTTAAAATTTTGGGGGGTATTTTCTGCTATTACCCTTTTTAAAAATGTAAAAATTTTGGGAAACCAAGCATTTTAGGTAAAAAATTTTTTTTTTTTTTAACATATGCAAAAGTCGTGAAACACCTGTAGGGTATTAAGGTTCACTTTACCCCTTTTTACGTTCCCTGAGGGGTCTGGTTTCCAAAATGGTATGCCATGTGTTTTTTTTTTTGCGGTTCTGGCACCATAGGGGCTTCCTAAATGCGGCATGCCCCCAGAGCAAAATTTGCTTTCAAAAAGGCAAATGTGACTCCTTCTCTTCTGAGACCTGTAGTGCGCCAGCAGAGTACTTCTCACCCCCATATGGGGTGTTTTCTGAATCGGGAGAAATTGGGCTTCAAATTTTGGGGGATATTTTCTGCTATTACCCTTTTTAAAAATGTAAAAATTTTGGGAAACCAAGCATTTTAGGTAAAAAAAAATTTTTTTTTTAACATATGCAAAAGTCGTGAAACACCTGTAGGGTATTAAGGTTCACTTTACCCCTTTTTACGTTCCCTGAGGGGTCTGGTTTCCAAAATGGTATGCCATGTGTTTTTTTTTTTGCGGTTCTGGCACCATAGGGGCTTCCTAAATGCAGCATGCCCCGAGAGCAAAATTTGCTTTCAAAAAGCCAAATGTGACTTCTTCTCTTCTGAGACCTGTAGTGCGCCAGCAGAGCACTTTTCACCCCCATATGGGGTGTTTTCTGAATCGGGAGAAATTGGGCTTCAAATTTTGGGGGGTATTTTCTGCTATTATCCTTTTTAAAAATGCAACATTTTTGGGAAACCAAGCATTTTAGGTAAAACATTATTTTTTTTTTTTACATATGCAAAAGTCGTGAATCACCTGTGGGGTATTAAGGTTCACTTTACCCCTTGTTACGTTCCCTGAGGGGTCTAGTTTCCAAAATGGTATGCCATGTGTTTGTTTTTTTTTGCTGTCCTGGCACCATAGGGGCTTCCTAAAGGTGACATGCCCCCCAAAAACCATTTGATGCTCCTTCCCTTCTGAGCCCTCTACTGCGCCCGCCGAACAATTAACATAGACATATGAGGTATGTGCTTACTCGAGAGAAATTGGGTTTCAAATACAAGTAAAAATGTTCTCCTTTTTACCCCTTGCAAAAATTTAAAAATTGGGTCTACAAGAACATGCGAGTGTAAAAAATGAAGATTGTGAATTTTCTCCTTCACTTTTCTGCTATTCCTGTGAAACACCTAAAGGGTTAATACACTTATTGAATGTCATTTTGAATACTTTGGGGGGTGTAGTTTTTATAATGGGGTAATTTATGGGGTATTTCTAATATGAAGACCCTTCAAATCCATTTCAAACCTGAACTGGTCCATGAAAAATAGCGAGTTTGAAAATTTTGTGAAAAATTTCCAAATTGCTGCTGAACTTTGAAGCCCTCTGGTGTCTTCCAAAAGTAAAAACTCATAAATTTTATGATGCAAATATAAAGTGGACATATTGTATATGTGATCCCAAAAATTTTTTATTTTGAATATCCATTTTCCTTACAAGCAGAGAGCTTCAAAGTTAGAAAAATGCAAAATTTTCATTTTTTTCATCAAATTTTGGGATTTTTCACCAAGAAAGGATGCAAGTTACCATAAAATTTTACCACTAAGTTAAAGTAGAATATGTCACGAAAAAACAATCTCAGAATCAGAATGATAACTAAAAGCATTCCAGAGTTATTAATGTTTAAAGTGACAGTGGTAAGAATTGCAAAAAACGCTCTGGTCCTTAAGGTGTAAAATGGCCTGGTCCTTAAGGGGTTAAAGGCTCTCAGCAGAGGCCTTCCATGTAGTGCTGGCAGGGAGAGGCTGGGCTCCTTTAACACCCCCCCCCCCCCCCCCCCTCACCTGCTCCTCCTCCCCCCTCCTCCTGCTGGTAGATCGCAAGTGTATGGCCTGTCTGCCGATGCATGAGGGAGCCTGTAGGAACCAGGAAGCACTGAACCCACCATCAAAACCTAGATGCTGGAGTATTGCTGGGAGTAGTAGTTTTGCAACAGCTGGAGGCTCCCTGGTAGGGAAACACTGATCTATAGTGTGTCAACATGTGTAACTATCCTTACATGCATTTATAGTGTGTGTGTGTGTACAGCATGAATATATACAGTATATGTGTGTATGTGTATATATATATATATATATATATATATATATATATAGTGTGTGTGTGTGTGTAGAGCATGAATATGTGTGTGTTTGTGTATATATATATATATATCTGTGTGTATATATGTGTGTGTGTATATATATATATACATATATATAAAATGTGTGTACAGTATGAATATATATATATATATATATATATATATATATATATATATAATATAGGTGTGTGTGTGTATATATATATATATATAGTGTGTGTACAGCATGAATATATATGTGTGTATATATATATATATATGTGTGTGTGTGTGTACAGCATGAATATATATATGTGTGTTTGTGTAGTTGTGATTAGTTTTTTTTTCCCCTGTATGTGATATGTAGTGGTAAATCTTTCACTAGGCCAATATGACGCCTCTGTCACCGCTCACACTGTCACAAGCGCTGTCAACGCTGCACAATGTGATCTCCCAGGGTCCCTCCAGCTGTTGCAAGGCTCATATATATATATATATATATATATATATATATATATATATATGTATATATATGGATTAGGCATGTGTTAGAAATATACCCTGCAAGGGAGGGGGATAAGAGATAGATATCTATGTATGTGTATAGATATGTGTTATTGCAGTGTTATTCAGTCACGGTATGGCGGTATTCTGTTCTGGTATAGCATTTTTATTCAGTCATGGTATGGCAGTATTCTGTTCTGGTATGGCATTTTTATTCAGTCACGGTGTGGGGGGTATTGTTCTGTTCTGGTATATTGTTATTCAGTCACGGTATGGCAGTATTGTTCTGTTCTGGTATGGCGGTAATGTTCTGTTCTGGTATGGTGTTGTTATTCAGTATTGTTCTGTTCTGGTATGGTGTTGTTATTCAGTCACGGTATGGCGGTATTCTGTTCTGGTATGGCATTTTTATTCAGTCACGGTGTGGGGGGTATTGTTCTGTTCTGGTATATTGTTATTCAGTCACGGTATGGCAGTATTGTTCTGTTCTGGTATGGCGGTAATGTTCTGTTCTGGTATGGTGTTGTTATTCAGTATTGTTCTGTTCTGGTATGGTGTTGTTATTCAGTCACGGTATGGCGATATTCTGTTCTGGTATGGCATTTTTATTCAGTCACGGTGTGGGGGGTATTGTTCTGTTCTGGTATATTGTTATTCAGTCACGGTATGGCAGTATTGTTCTGTTCTGGTATGGCGGTAATGTTCTGTTCTGGTATGGTGTTGTTGTTCAGTATTATTCTGTTCTGGTATGGTGTTGTTATTCAGTCACGGTATGGTGGTATTGTTCTGCTTTGGTGTTGTTATTTAGTCACGGTATGGTGGTATTGTTCTGTTCTGCTTTGGTGTTGTTATTTAGTCACGGTATGGTGGTATTGTTCTGTTCTGCTTTGGCGTTATTTAGTCACGGTATGGTGGTGGTGTTCTTTTCTGGTATTGTTCTGTTCTGCTTTGGTGTTGTTATTTAGTCACGGTATGGTGATATTGTTCTGTTCTGCTTTGGCGTTATTTAGTCACTGTATGGTGGTGTTGTTCTTTTCTGGTATGGTGGTGTTATTCAGTCACGGTATATCGATATTGTTCTGTTCTGGTATAGCGTTGTTATTCAATTACAGTATGGGGGTATTGTTTACAAATGTTAGAACACATGTTTGCAGATGCTGGGGGGCGGCAAAATAAGGTTTTGCATAGTGCGGCAAAAATTCTTGCACCAGCCCTGCCGAAACACCACCCTTTTGGGGCCCCACTTTTAATTTTGCCCAGGGCCACACTAAGCCTAAAACCGGCCCTGAGTGCACCCACAGAACACTTTACGTTCACATATGAGGTATTTCCTTACTCCAGAGAAATTGGGTTACACATTGTGGGGGGCATTTTCTCCTTTTACCCCTTGTAAAAATTAAAAAACTGGGCCTACAAGAACATGTTAGTGTAAAAAATGGAGATTTTGAATCTTCTCCTTCAATTTGCTGCTATTCTTTTGAAACACCTAAAGGGTTCTGAATATCATTTTGTATACTTTGGGTGCAGTTTTTATAATGGGGCAATTTATGGGGTATTTCTAATATGAAGACCCCTCAAATCCACTTCAAAACTGAACTGGTCCCTGAAAAATTCAGATTTTGAAAATTGCTGAACTTTGAAGCCATCTGATGTCTTCCAAAAGTAAAAACATGTCAACTTTATGATGCATACATAAAATAGACATATTGGCACTCATTTACTATTGCAAACCCGACATGTTTTGTCGGGTTGTGCGCCAGATTCTGTCGCAATGCGCCAGAAATTCTGTCTGCGCCAGAATTTGCACCAGAATTGAAAAAACCCTGACTAACTCTCCATTTTGCGAAGAAAACCTGAAAAAGGGTCGTGGCTGTCGCGGGAAAGGGGCGTGGTCTCCAAAAAGGGGCGTGTTCCCGACATTTTCACAAAAAAACAACATATTTACTTAGGTTTCCACATAAAATGTGGTGGATTTGAGCTGAGGAAAACCAGACAGATCAGAGCATGTATAAGAAAAAGCAAAGTGTAGGGAAAGTGGAAAATGTAGGGAAACCTTAGTAAATACTGTGGAAAATAAATTGTAGGGAATTAAAACCCACAAAGAAACCTACACTCCACTCTTAGTAAATGAGGGCCATTGTATGTGTTAATCAATATATAATTTATTTGGTATGTCTATTTTCATCACAAGCAGAGAGCTTCAAAGTTAGAAAAATGCAAAATTTTCTAATTTTTCATGAACTTTTGAATTTTTTTTTTACCAAGAAATGATGCATCTCGACAAAAATTTTCCACTATGATAAAGTAGAATGTCACAAAAAATAATCTTGGAATCAACGTCATAAGTAAAAGCATCCCAGAGTTATTAATGCTTAACCCCTTAAGGACCCAGCCATTTTACACCTTAGGTTCAAATAATTTTTTATTGAATTTTTCAAGAATTTTTTTTCACAAAACAGAATTGGCCAATAGATAACAAACACGGCCATTTTTTGCACTTTTGACCACTGTCACATTAATAACTCTGGAATGCTTTTAGTTATCATTCTGATTCTGAGATTGTTTTTTCGTGACATATTCTACTTTAACATAGTGGTAAAATTTTGTGGTAATTTGCATCCTTTCTTGGTGAAAAATCCCATAATTTGATGAAAAATTTGAAAATTTTGCATTTTTCTAACTTTGCATCATAAAATTTACGTGTTTTTACTTTTTGAAGACACCAGAGGGCTTCAAAGTTCAGCAGCAATTTTCCAATTTTTCACAAAATTTCCAAACTCACAATTTTTCAGGGACCAGTTCAGGTTTGAAGTGGATTTGAAGGGTCTTCATCTTAGAAATACTCCACAAATGACCCCATTATAAAAACTGCACCCCCCAAAGTATTCAAAATGACATTCAGTCAGTGTTTTAACCCTTTAGGTGTTTCACAGGAATAGCAGCAAAGTGAAGGAGAAAATTCACAATCTCCATTTTTTACACTCGCATGTTCTTGTAGACCCAATTTTTGAATTTTTACAAGGGTTAAAAGGAGAAAATGTTTACTTGTATTTGTAGCCCAATTTCTCTCGAGTAAGCACATACCTCATATGTCTATGTAAAGTGTTCGGCAGGCGCAGTAGAGGGCTCAGAAGCGAAGGAGCGACAAGGGGATTTTGGAGAGTACGTTTTTCTGAAATGGTTTTTGGTGGGCATGTTGCATTTAGGAAGCCCCTATGGTGCCAGAACAGCAAAAATCCCCTACATGGAATACCATTTTGGAAACTAGACCCCTTGAGGAACGTAAAGGAATAAAGTGAGCCTTAATACCCAATAGGTGTTTCACGACTTTTGCATATGTAAAAAAAAATTTAAAACATTTCACTTAAATGTGTTTCCCCCCAAATTTCACATTTTTGCAAGGGTTAATAGCATAAAATACCCCGCAAAATTTGTAACCCCATCTCTTCTGAGTATGAAGGTACCCCATAAGTTGACCTGAAGTGCACTATGGGCGAACTACAATGCTCAGAAGAGAAGGAATAGAACAAGACTTCAGAGAAAAACCAGGATTATCGGCGCTGACCATAGAGAAGGTATCGGAGCCCAGGTAAGAGGAGGAGGTTTATTAGCAACGCGTTTAATTTTTGTAATATTTTTACTTATATCTAACCTGTTTCTATTTCTTATCCAAACCGTGCATATTATTATAATTTTTATACCTTCTTAATTTTGGGAACCTGCTCATACTGTGCGTTTCTTTGCTAAGCTTCCATAAAAATGTTTTTCCTCTATTTGATGTTCTCTGTACAAATCATGTAGCTCGCTCTATAAACCATCTGGTTAAATTGGATACGCCCTGTTGGAACCTTATTCTTATTTACCACCAACCCACACCATGCGGTTATTTTATTTTTTTATTTTTTATTATTACTTTTTTATGTCCCCTTAATTTTATAGTTGTAATTTATATAATATTTTACTATGATCACTGCTGAGTGCTATAAATGTATATGTATGATCATTGTTATTTATACATTTTATATTGTCCATTTGTTATGGTTTGGAATATATTTTAATTATGCACTCCATGGGTTAATCCCGTGCGGGAATCTAACCCTGGTACAACTACCGTGTGTTAAGCCTGATGAAGCCGCGCAAGCGTGGTGAAACTCGTTGCTAATAAACCTCCTCCTCTTACCTGGGCTCCGATACCTTCTCTATGGTCAGCGCCGATAATCCTGGTTTCTCTCTGAAGTCTTGTTCTATTCCACACATCCTCCGGGAAGGCTGCAGACAACAGGATTGTGATCCTTAAAATCACATGCATTCAGCATAGTTGTGTATGTCTTCACACAACTCAGCAGGGTGAGCACGGATATTGCAGTTTTTCTCCCCACAGACCATTATTTTCTCATAGATTTTCTCTCCACCCTCGTGCTGGCTTTACTACTCAGGGAGCACCTTTCCTCTTTTCTCTTTTTCAGAAGAGAAGGAGTCATATTTGGCTTTTTGAGAGCAAATTTTGCTCGGGGGGCATGTCGCATTTAGGAAGCCCCTATGGTGCCAGGACAGCAAAAAAAAAAAAAACACATGGCATACCATTTTGGAAACTAGACCCCTTGAGGAACGTAACAAGAAATAAAGTGAACCTTAATACCCCACAGGGGTTTCACGACTTTTGCATACGTAAAAAAAAAAAATGTCACTAAAATGTGTGTTTCCCCTCAAAATTTCACATTTTTGCAAGGGTTAATAGCAAAAAATACCCCCCAAAATATGTAACCCCATCTCTTCTGAGTATGGAGGTACCCCATAAGTTTACCTGAAGTGCACTACGGACGAACTACAATGCTCAGAAGAGGAGTCATATTTGGCTTTTTGAGAGCAAATTTTGCTTGGGGGCATGTCGCATTTAGGAAGCCCCTATGGTGCCAGGACAGCAAAATAACCCCCACATGGCATACTATTTTGGAAACTCGACCCCTTGAGGAACGTAACAAGGGGTACAGTGAACATTTACCCCCCACTGGTGTCTGTCAGATCTTTGGAACAGTGGGCTGTACAAAATTTTTAATTTGCACAGCCCACTATTCCAAAGATCTGTCAGACACCAGTGGGGTGTAAATTCTCACTGCACCCCTCATTACATTCCGTGAGGGGTGTAGTTTCCGAAATGGGATCACATGTGTTTTTTTTTTTGCGTTTGTCAAAACCGCTGTAACAATCAGCCACCCCTGTGCAAATCACCTCAAATGTACATGGTGCACTCTCCCTTCTGGGCCTTGTTGTGCGCCCCCAGAGCACTTTGTGACCACATATGGGGTTTCTCCGTAGTCGGGAGAAATTGCATTACAAATTTTGGGGGGCTTTTTTCCCTTTTACCTCTTGTCAAAATGAAAAGTATAGGGCAACACCAGCATGTTAGTGTAAAAAATTTATATTTTTACACTAACATGCTGGTGTAGACCCCAACTTCACCTTTTCATAAGGGGTGAAAGGAGAAAAAGTCCCCCAAAATTTGTTAGGCAATTTCTCCCGAGTACGGCGATACCCCATATGTGGCCCTAAACTGTTGCCTTGAAATACGACAGGGCTCAGAAGTGAGAGAGCACGATGCTCATTTGAGGCCTGAATTAGGGATTTGCATAGGGGTGGACATAGGGGTATTCTACGCCAGTGATTCCCAAACAGGGTGCCTCCAGCTGTTTCAAAACTCCCAGCATGCTTGGACAGTGAACGGCTGTCCGTCAATACTGGGAGTTGTTGTTTTGCAACAGCTGGAGGCTCCATTTTGGAAACAGTGGCGTACCAGACGTTTTTCATTTTTATTGGGAAGGGGAGGGGGGCTGTGTAGGGGTATGTGTATATGTAGTGTTTTTTTACTTTTTATTTTATTTTGTGGTAGTGTAGTGTAGTGTTTTTAGGGTACAGTCACACGGGCGGGGGAATACAGCGAGTTTCCCGCTGCGAGTTTGAGCTGCCGCGCAAAATTTGCTGCATCGCAAACTTGCAGCCTGATACTCACTGTAAGCCCCCTGCCCATTTGAATGTACCCTGTACATTCACAGGGGGGGGGGACCTCCAGCTGTTGCAAAACTACAACTCCCAGCATGTACAGTCTATCAGTGCATGCTGGTAGTTATAGTTTTGCAACAGCTGGAGGCACACGGGTTGGGAAACAATGAGTTAGGAAACAATGTTTCTCAACCAGTGTGCCTCCAGTTGTTGCAAAACCACAACTCCCAAACATTCCCAGGCATGCTGGAAGTAGTAGTCCGACAACATCTTTAGAGCCAGATGCTGCCGAACTACAACTCCCAGCATGCTTGGAGTTGTAGTTTTGCAACATCTGGAGGACTACAGTTAGCAGACCACTAATACAATGGTTTCCAATCTGTGCCCTTCCAGATGTTGCAAAACTACAACTCCCAGTATGCCAAAACTGTCCAGGCATGCTGGAAGTTGTAGTTCTGCAACATCTGAAGGGCCAGATGTTACAGAACTACAACTCCCAGCATGCCTGGACAGTAAGGGCATGCTGAGGATGTGTAGTTTTGCAACATCTGGAAGGGCACAGTGGTCTCCAAACTGTGGACCTCCAGATGTTGCAAAACTGCAACTCCCAGCATGCCCAGACGCCAAGGGCTGTCTGGGCATGCTGGGAGTTGTAGTGTAAGGGGACCAGATGGAGCAGTCCAGATCGCTTTACGGCGGTCTGGACTGCTGCAAAGGTCCCACGCCGCCGCCAAAGATCCACTCACCTGTCGCTGCCGCCGGGATCCGGGTCTTCAGAGACGAGGTAAGTACCGGGGCCGGGCCCCAGCACTCCCCCGTCCCCCGCCGCGTCCTCCGGTCTTCCTCCCGTCCTCTCCGGACTTCCAGGGGCCGGGCAGGGCGGGAGGAAGTAACCGCCCCCCCCCCCTGCGATTGGTCGGTTAGCCCGGTATCGCCGCAGATCGCAAGGGCGATTTCCCTCGCGATTTGCGACGATCGCCGACATGGGGGGCCTACATGGTGCCCAGGGTGCGGGGACCCGTATGTCCTGGGTCTTTAAGAGGTTAAAGGGGTACTCCGGTGCTTAGATGTCTTATCACCTATCCAAAGGATAGGGGATGAGATGCCTGATCGCGGGAGTCCCGCCGCTGGGGACCCCCGGTATCTAGCACCAGGCACCCCGTTTGTAATCAGTCCCTGGAGCATGTTCGCTCCGGGACTGATTACTGGCGACTACAGGGCGGGCGGCGTGTGACGCCACGCCCCCGCCCTCGTGTGATGTCACGCTCCGCCCCTCAATGCAAGCCTACGGGATGGGGCGTGATAGCTGTCATGCGTGACATCACACGGGGGCAGGGGCGTGACATCACACGCCGCCCGCCCTATAGTCGCCGGTAATCAGTCCCGGAGCGAACACCCTTCGGGGACTGATTACAAACGGGGTGCCGCGTGCAAGATCCGGGGGGTCCCCAGCGGCGGGACTCCCGCGATCAGGCATCTTATCCCCTATCCTTTGGATAGGGGATAAGATGTCTAAGCACCGGAGTTCCCCTTTAAAGTTACAATGGTCAGATGTGCAAAAAATGCTCTGGTCCTTAAGGCCAAAATTACCTCGATCCTTAAGGGGTTAACATATGCAGTTTCTGGGTTGGTTGTCGGCGGTGCCCTACACCAAACAACAACATCCTGGCGTCACGAACACTAGGGGTTAACAACATCTTGCCCCAGGGGTTAATAACATCTGGCCCCACCGCTACACCCCGTGGTCAGAAATGTACGGGACATTGTCTGTGAAATTGTGCTTTGCCTGGGGAATGGAAGTAAGGGGAAGGTGAAGAATACTGCATTGCTGCTGCCAAGTGTGCCTGCAAGGGTTAACAGTCAGTCCTGGGTCTTCCCAGGAGTGTCATCGCAGCTCCGCCCCGTCAATCCTCTGCAGTCACGCCTCCTTAGCCTGCAGGGAGGAAGAAAAAGTCTACCCCATGTTGCACCCAGATGGAAGTTCCCCGGGCGCAGCCATTCTAAAGGCATCAGCAGCTGCGCCCGCATCACCGTGCCAATCCACCGCTACGCAGACTCTGCAAAAGTCAGCCGGGAATACAAGTAAGCGGCATTACATCAGGGGACCACAGCCAAAGGTTACCAAAGTGGTGCAGCACATCGCTGGACCTCTTAAAGCGATAGCGCACGCAAGACTTCTTAAAGGGCCAGCGCACCCAAGCAAGCCTGCAGGTCAGCGCACTCAAAACTTCTTAAAGGACCAGCGCACCTCAATCTTCTTAAAGCGACAGCGCACTCAATCAAGCCTGCAAAATGTCAGCACCCAGTTCTCCTGGACCACCGGATGAGGGTGCTTCTTCAACTCCAGCGGTGGGGTCTCCACCTTCTACCAGGAGGGTTCTACCCTCTCCACCTCCAGTTCAGTGCAACAGTTTAGGAGTTCCTGTAGCCAGTCTTCTTGGGGAACCCCATTCTTCCCAGCTACAATGGGGACCCCTTCACTCTGCAGAATTTTTTAAGTGAAAATACAGAGCCTTTTTGTTTTATATTTTTTTTCCCCTTATCAACAGGTGCAGTTGCTCACTTGACAACTACAAAGACCAGCTCTTAAGGAAGTCCGCACCTGGCCCGCCTCAGAGAAGGCAACGGTAGATCAGATCTTTGAGGAGCTGTATCAAGTATTTAAATCTCATTCTCTGTCAGAGGTACGCCTCCGCCTGTATGAGAGACGACAGAAACCAGGTGAGACCCTCCGAGCTTATGCTGTAGCCTTACAAAATGCCCTAAAGACTGTCCAGAGACTATATGGTATAACTCCTGAACAGGGCAACAAGGTACTAATGGACAGATTTATTGATGTGGCTAACAACAAATGGGACAAAGCCCAGCTTAGAATGTTAGCGGTACAGAACCCTAGTTTGTCATTTCCCACTTTTAAGAGACTAGCCATCCAAAATATTGAGTCCGGGGCTGAGTCTGAAGAAGTTAGCACCTCTCCCTCAGAAACACTAGGGGCGTCCGCTAGGTCAGTGCCACCATCACCACCTGCTCCTGTACCAGTACCACCTGTCCCATCAATCCCTGCAGCCTCAGAACTTCACAGTCTTAGGGAAGACATTGATCATCTGACCAAGGCCATATAAGAGCTTGCTAGCCGGACCAATCCGCCTAGCCAGGAATCGCCTCTGCCTAGAAAACCTGTCCCTGCTCCCCGTCCTGCTAATTCCCGTAATTTTCCCTCTAACAGACCTCCAGGGACTCAGAGGCCCCACTATATCCATTGTAATAAGACTGGACATTGGAGAACACAATGTTGGGCTTTAAATGGGAATCCCCTGAGGTAAAGGACCGGCCCTCAGGAGAATCATCACCATGTCCAGATTCAGCATGTTTCAAGTCAGCACTCTCCCTTTACATCACCCCATGCCCCTATGTAAAAGTTGTTGTAGAGGGGGTACAGTTGGAGGCCCTAATCGACACAGGATCTCAGGTGTCCTCCATACCCAAGGATGTCTTTTATAAATATTGGAGTGGTGATTTGTTATGTGAACCTGACAAGGTTGATTTTAAAGTAATGGCAAGGAATGGAAAACCAGTACCCAGACATGGATACTGGGAGCCAACCATTCAAGTGGGAGAGCATGTACTCAGGGGACAGGGAGTAGTTGTAACCAATGTATCCGATAAGGGGGAAGCAGAGTTTATACTGGGATTAAACATTGAGACACTGTTTTGCTGAAGTAGTAGGTTCTTTACATGTTTCTCCCCTACATGTCACCTTCAGGCCGGCGGGCTGCGCAGCACCACTTGAAGATTCTTCAAACGGAGCAGAGGTTTGCCGAGTAAGAATTCAGGACATCCGGTAAGTAGTCTTGCAGCCTCATACGGAGACCATCATCTGGTGCCAGGCCCTGACCCGGAATTAGGATCAAAGATTACCAAGCATTGCTGGAGCCGATGCAACTGGAAGATTACCCTTTAGTCCGGGCAGCAAGAAGTCTAGTCACTGTCTCCGGTGGGAAAGTCCCAGTCCGTCTACTTAACCTGTTCGACGCTGCCACCGTCCTGCTGAAATATACTCCAGTTGCTCAGTTGTACTCCAATCAAGGAGAGGCACCACCCTGTAGCACCAGGCATGTACCAGACGGTCAAGAAGATGTTAGTTGACATGAAATGAAATACGTTGACCTCATCCAAGATGGTCAAAGTCCCTGGGCAGCTCCTCTGGTCCTTGTCAAAAAGAAGGATGGGACTATCCGCTTCTGCGTGGACTATTGGAAATTGAATAATGTCACGCATAAAGATGCCTATCCTCTACCCCAGATCGGAGGGTCCTTAACTGCTTTAGGATCAGCCGCATATTTCTCCACATTAGATTTAACCAGCGGAAACTGGCAAGTGCCCATGGCTGAAGAGGACCAAGAGAAGACTGCTTTCGTGACCCCGATGGGGTTGTTTGAATTCAAAAGTGTGCCCTTTGGGCTATGCAACACCCCTGCTACCTTCCAATGTTTGATGGAGCGATGCCTGGGACATCTCAACTTCCAGAGTGTCCTGCTATATCTAGATGACATCACTGTATACTCCAAAATTTATCAGCAGCATCTAAACCACCTGAGGTGTCATCTGTTGAAACCTCAGGTACACTACCTAGGTCATGTCATCAGCTCAGGAGGAGTTCAACCTGATCCGGGAAAGGTGGACGTTGTCAAGGACTGGCCTACCCTGTGCACAGTGAAAGACATCAGGAGCTTCCTGGGATTTGCCGGCTACTACCGCCTCTTCATTCCCCACTTCGCCTAGATTGCTGAACCCCTTACAGCTCTCCTCAGGGGTACCGCAAAGGAAAACTATAATGGAAGACTACCTGTCAAGTGGGCCGAAGAGCAAGAGACAGCGTTCCGTGCTCTTAAGCATTTGTTGACCGAACCACCTATCTTGGCGTATCCAGATTATAGCCAACCCTTCCAGCTATATACCGATGCCAGTTTTGAGGGTCTGGGCGCCGTCCTGTCTCAAGTCCAGCCGGGCAAAGAGTGGGTGATAGCCTATGCCAGCCAAAATCTGCGAGGAGCGGAGAATGACTCAATCTACAGTTCCTTCAAGTTAAAGCTCCTGCCTTTGGTCTGGGCAGTGCCCGAAAAATTTAAGGACTATCAGGCTGTCTCACCTTTTAACGTCTACACAGACAACAATCCGTTGGCTCATCTAAATACTGCCAAATTGGAGGCCATTGAACAGCGTTGGGCTTCAAGATTGGCCAGCTACAACTTCAGCATCAAGTATAGAAGTGGCAAGTCAAATGAAAGCAGATGTATTGTCTCAGATGACTCCCGGCAAAGAAGCACCTGTCGAAGACAAGTGGGAAGACGTGGAGATGCCTCCATTTTATCAGAGGTTCGTGAGTGAGAGTGTCATGACTACGCGAGATGACAGTGAACCCTGGTCCGAAAGGGTTCAGGAAGACCTCTACGCGTGGAAGACTCTGCAAGAGGAAAGTCGAGTCATGGGGGGTCTGTTGGACTACCTGTCAATGAAAAAGGTGCCAACCCGTCTATGCCGGGCCCAGTGTGACTACGAGTCTATAAGCCTATAAGCCTGTGGCGACAGAGGAAACAACTGTTTGTGCACAAGGGACTGTTGTACAGGAATTCTTTGGATCCAGTCTCTGGTGAGTGACTTCATCAGATTCTGGTTCCCCGAAGAAACGCTGCGATGGTCCTCAACGCCTACAATGATCAGTCGGGACACTTTGGAGTTCACAAGACCGAGTTCACTGTCAGACAAAGGTTTTATTGGATTGGGATGCAGAGTGATGTCGAAGTGGTGCAGCGAGTGTGCCGTCTGCAACGTCACCAAGGACCTACGCAAGGATGCAAGAGCACCCCTCCATCCCATCCAAAGTGAAAGGCCAAATCAGCTGGTCACGCTAGACCATGTCAAGTTGTCTCCTACCCGGTCTGGGTACACTCGTGCTCTCACCATGGTGGATCACTACTCCAAGTGGGTAGTAGTTGTGCCTGTCAAAGACCTCACGGCCAGAACAGCTGCCCAGATGTTCTACTCTAACTTGGTGCAGACCCTGGGATGTCCAGAGTCGGTCCTCACAGATCGGGGAACGGCCTTTGAGGCCCAACTATTCCAAGAATTGTGTCGATTCCGCGACTGCTTACCACCCCCGGGGGAATGGATTATGTGAGCGCATCAATCAAGTCTTCAACCACATGCTTTGAGCAGCGTCGGTGTCCAAGGCCGGAATTGTCGGAGATCTATAACAATACCATTCATTGCTCCACTAGGTACACCCCGTTCTTCCTGATGATGGGTCGACATGAGAAACTGCTGAAAGATCGGGCATTTGGACTGCAAGCGCCCTTTAACAACTCTCCGCAGGCTTCACAAGACTGGGTCTCAGACCATCAGAGGAGAATCCAAGAGGCAAAGGAGATTTGTTAATAAAAGAATGGGCGAGGCTCAAGAAAGACAGCAAAGAGACTATAACCATCACACCTCTGCCAAGCCTCTACAATTGGGGGACAAAGTGTGGCTGCGGAAGTTCCCATGGATGCATAAGTTGGACTCCATTTGGGAAACGGAGCCCTACACTATCACCACAGTGCCCTATCCAGACTCCGGTATCTATAAGATTCAGAAGACTGGATATGAACCACAGGTGGTACATCGAAATCGCATAAAATTGTGTCTTAGAGAAGATCTGCCTGAACCACCTGCACCTCTTCCAACAGCTGCTAGACCCATGAGGGAGTATATACCTGGAGAGGGGATCCACCCGTCCATAGATTTCTCTATGTTCTCCCCTAGTCAGCCTGCAGTCTTCTGTGCTATGCTGTCCCAAGGGTGGGTACAACCATCCCTAGTTTCTTCACCGGCTCCTGTTCTGTCTCCGGTGGCATCAGCTTGTACTCCAGATTCCAGTCCCTCAGTATCACCTTCAAACCCCATGGATACAGCTAGTCCAGGACCTATTTCAGTTCCGGAGTTCAGACTGTAGCATTCTTATTTCAGTCCGAACCACTGTTCGTAATCAAAATGACAAGTAACTAATGTTATTTCTTCTTGTCTTTGCGTGCCCAGGGTACTTTACTGGCCAGAAGGTATTCCTGTAGCTAACCAAATGCACGTACAAAAGTAAGGTAACAGAATGTCAAATGTTATCTAGAGTAAAGTGTTCTAGGGGTAAGTGTGTAATGCCGATAGACCCTAGTAGCCAAGGCATTTGGTATACAGTTCCTGTATACAGTTTTCTGACTGGACCTAAAACCTTGGTATACCACGGTTCTAGGTCCGGTCAGAAAACCGTATTCGGGGAAAAATGAAACAACCGGAGTCAGCGTTTGACTCCGGTCGGCTCATTGAAATGAATAGGGTTCGGGCCAGATCCGTCTGGGATACGGGAGCGGCCGGTTTTCGCCCCTCCCAACCGGATCCAGCAACCGTACACTACAATCGTAGTGTGAAAGCACCCTTACAAGAGCAAGAGATCTGACACACGGCAAGGCAATACAGAGGAATGCTTTCTCAAAGGCACAAGGCAACAAAGATCCGGCAGGGAACTGAGGAGGGTGGAGGAATTTATAAATGAACCACAGGTGGATTACACTAATGAGCATACTGGCCCTTTAAATCTTAAAGCTCCGGCGCACGTGCCATAGGGGACGGGGACACGCATGCCAGAGGAGAGAGGCAGAGGCAGGAGAAACACCCGGAGAGCATCGGCAGCAGAAGGTAAGGGGATCATGCGCTCACGGACAGTGTGTGTAGCTGGAGCACATAACGTAACAGTACCTCCCCTTTGGTATCCCCCTCCTTTTACAAGAGAGAAAACTCCTGAGAAGGTCACGGTCCAGGATATTCTCCTCAGGCTCCCAAGATCTCGCCTCAGGACTGTAACCCTCCCAGTCGACCCCAAAAAATTGTTTACCTCTCACAGTTTTTGCAGCAAGAATCTATTTAACTTTGTAGACCTCAGATGAGCCGGAGACAGGTGTGGGGACAAGATTCTTCTGAGAGAACCGGTTTATGACAAGAGGCTTGAGGAGAGAGACGTGGAAGTAATTGGGAATACAAAACGTAGCAGGTAGATGGACTTGTACAGGACTTGTGCTTGCTTTCTTGTCCAGGAATCAAGGGAAAGAGCTAGTGTGGAGACTACAGCCCCTTATAGATAAGGGGGCGTGACTAAAGCCTATTGGTAGCTGGTTGCTTGTGGTTACCTGTGCCTCTGGAACTCTGAGTATCAGGTGATCACATATCACATGACTATATCACATGACCTTAGGAAGGTCCTATACAATTTAAACATCCTAATAACCTTTACACTGTTACGATTCAGCAGGCTGGATGTGGATCCTCTGTCAGCGAGGGATTGGCGTGGACCGTGTCGGTGGACCGGTTCTAGGGATGCTACTGATTTTCACCAGAGCCCGCCGCAAAGCGGATGGTCTTGCTGCGGCGGTAGCAACCAGGTCGTATCCACCGGCAACGGCTCAACCTCGCTGACTGCTGAGAAGGCGTGGGACAGAAGGACTAGGCAGAGGCAAGGTCAGACGTAGCAGAAGGTAGGGCAGGCGGCAAGGTTCGTAGTCAAAGAGGATAGCAGGAGATCTGGAACACAGGCTTTGGACAACACTAAACGCTTTCACTGGCACAAGGCAACAAGATCCGGCAAGGGAGTGCAGGGGAAGTGAGGTAATATGGACAGGGAGCAGGTGGAAGCTAATTAGGCTGATTGGGCCAGGCACCAATCACTGGTGCACTGCCCCTTTAAATCTTAGAGAGCTGGCGCGCACGCGCCCTAAGGAGCGGAGCCGCGCGCACCAGGACGTGACAGCCGGGGACCGGGACAGGTGAGTGACTTGGGATGCGATTCGCGAGCGGGCGCGTCCCGCTATGCGAATCGCATCCCCGCCAGCAATGTCAGTGCAGCGCTCCCGGTCAGCGGGTCTGACCGGGGCGCTGCAGAGAGAGGAACGCCGCGAGCGCTCCGGGGAGGAGCAGGGACCCGGAGCGCTCGGCGTAGCATACACCATGTTCTGTACCGGGACACGACAAACCCCCTTACTTAATATAAGTCGCCCTTGACGTCTGTTCCCTTAGGGAGAGAGGCAAAATGGCCACTGGGCCGTATGCAGTCCTGAAGCATTACATACAACGTCCAATTCCAGGCTGATGAAACGAAAATGAAAACTGATGAACAGGTGATAAGAGTCTCTGTATATAATGTCCATACATGCTCTACAAATCTGATGAACAGAAGAACTCTAGGACTTGCTTAAGATAAGGATTGTTTAGTTATGCGCTCCGGCCACACACGCTGGCCGTGAGCGCATGGTCCCCTTACCTTCTGCTCCCGATGGGACTGTGAGTCGCAGGACGCGCTCGCATGCGAGCCCCAGTCCGTCACTCTCCGGGTGTTTCTCCTGCCTCTCAGGCAATGTCCCGTCGCGGCCGCTGATAGGCTGAGCGCAGAGTGAAGTCACCGACCCGCAGGAAGAGGAAGCTGACAGGGACTGGAGCACGGGCGGCGATATCGGAACAACGGGGGATCGTAGGCAGATAAGTGAAAGTTTATTATGTATAGTTTTACAGCCCGGGCACAACGGGGGGATAAAAGATTTCAGTTGGAGAACTCCTTTAAAGGGGTACTCCGGTGGTTAAGATTTTTGGCTATATTGCATCTTCTTTTAATGTTCATGTTTTTTGCAATTGACATGCATTATATGTTTGTGTAGCATGTGTCTTTTTTTCTTACCGGTTTGTAGGCCAGGAAGTTCTGTAGTTCTGTGTTGGATCTCTAACTGTTGTCCACAGGTTAGGATTAGTGGACAAGATGTCATGGTTTTTTTTTTTCTCTGTTCTTTCAAAACTGCATGAGAGAGAGAGAGGCCACGCCCCCTCATCTCCCCCTTCAGGTGGTCACAGGTGTGCATGAGAGCAAGAAGCTCCTACACAGCTCCTCATCTCCCCTCCCCCTGCTCTGTCTTCTGAGGACGCAGGTCTGCACTGAAAGAAGACAGAGAAGATGTATGTGAAGGGGAGGAAGTGTTATGTGAAGGGATAACAAGGTGCACGGGCTGGGGATCTATAGACTGCAGGGGAATAAATCTCCGACTGTGGATGATTTCTGTGTGTGAAGGAGGGGGACTCCTGAATGACACATGCTGTGAGTTGTAGTCCCTGTTGTGTGTGTGTGTGTGTGTGTATGCTACTGTTTACAAACCAGTCTGCCACCAGCTGTATCAAAACTACAACTCCTAGCATGCCTGGACTGACTTTGGGCATGCTGGGAGTTGTAGTTTTGCAACAGCTGGAGGCACAATGATTGGGAAACACTGACCTAGCCTATTCAGTATATTACAAACAAAGTGCATTGTTTCCCAACCAGGGTGTCTTCAGCTGTATCAAGACTACAACTCCCAGCATGCCCAGACAGCTTTTGGCTGTCCGGGCATGCTGGTAGTAGTAGTTTTGCAACACCTGGAGGCACCCTGGTTGGGAAACACTGGTGTATGCCCTACAGAAGTGTGGTAAACTACAACCCCCAGGAGACTACAGAGGCAGCATGCTGGTGCTATACCACAGACTGAAGACTCCTGAATGACACCTGCTGGGAGTTGTAGTCCCTTTTGTGTGTGTATGCCAGTGTATCCCAACCAGGGCTGATATATATTAGTGTGCAGTGTATAAGGGGGCCGACCCGGGAAAATAGTAGGGTGGGTAAAGGGCGGAACAAAAAAAAAGGAGCCCCCCCAAACCAGCAAGGCATGTGGCATGCTGGGATTTGTAGTTTTCAGCACAGCAAGAAACAGGAAATGGAAGCAAAGATAGGAAAACAAAGTGAGGGATAAAAAGACAACAAAGAACGGAAATAGAGTTGCCTAAACAACAAGAATAGAAATGAAACAAAACAAATAGGGTAAGTCAAAAACGGAAAAACATGTTGACCACCGGAGTACCCCTTTAAGGATGCAGGGTTTTTCAGTTTTTGCACTTTCGTTTTTTCCTCCTTACTTTTTAAAAATCATAACCCTTTCAATTTTCCACCTAAAAATCCATATTATGGCTTATTTTTTGCGTCACCAATTCTACTTTGCAGTGACATTAGTCATTTTACCCAAAAATTCACTGCAAAATGGAAAAAAAAAATCATTGTGCGACAAAATCGAAGAAAAAACGCCATTTTGTAACTTTTGGGGGCTCCCGTTTCTACGCAGTGCATATTTAGGTAAAAATTACACCTTATCAAAAAAATTATACCCTACTTACACAGGTTTCATTTTGTCGTACTTCTTGGAAAAATCATAACTACATGCAGGAAAATTTATGTTTAAAAATGTCATCTTCTGACCCCTATAACTTTTTTATTTTTCCACGTACAGGGTGGTATGAGGGCTCATTTTTTGCGCCGTAATCTGAAGTTTTATCGGTACCATTCATCTGACTTTTTGATCACTTTTTATTCATTTTTTAATGGTATAAAAAGTGACGCTTTTTTGGACTTTGGAATTTTTTTACGTGTACGCCATTGACCGTGCGGTTTAATTAACAATATTTTTATATTTCTGACATTTACGCCCGCGGCGATACCACATATGTTTATTTTTATTTACACTGTTTTATTTTTTTTTATGGGAAAAGGGGGTGATTCAAACTTTTATTAGGGAAGGGGTTAAATGACCTTTATTAACACTTTTTTTTTTGCAGTGTTATAGCTCCCATAGGGACCTATAACACTGCACACACCGATCTCTCATCCTGATCATAGGCGTGTTTTAACACGCCTGTGATCAGTGTTATCAGCGCTTGACTGCTCCTGCCTGGATCTCAGGCATGGAGCAGTCATTCGCCGATCGGACGCCAAGGAGGCAGATAAGGGCCCTCCCGGTGTCCTGTAAGCTGTTCGGGACGCCGCGATTTCACCGCGGCTGTCCTGAACAGCCCGACTGAGCAGCCGGGTCACTTTCACTTTCTCTTCAGAGGCGGCGGTCAGCTTTGATCGCCGAATCGGAAGGATTAATACAGGGCATCACCGCGATCGATGATGTCCTGTTTTAGCCACGGGTCCCGGCCGTTGGCAGCCGGCATATCGCGGGAGCCAGCGGAGGACGTAAATATACGTCCTTCGTCATTAAGGGGTTAAAGGGGTACTCCGGTGGAAAACTTTTTTTTTTTTTATCAACTGGTGCCAGAAAGTTAAACAGATTTGTAAATTACTTCTATTAAAAAATCTTAATCCTTCCAGTACTTATTAGCTGCTGAATACTACATAGGAAATTATTTTCTTTTTGGAACACAGAGCTCTCTGCTGACATCATGACCACAGTGCTCTCTGCTGACATCTCTGTCCATTTTAAGAACTGTTTAGAGTAGGAGAAAATCCCCATAGCAAACATATGCTGCTCTGGACAGTTTCTAATATGGACAGAGATGTCAGCAGAGAGCACTGTGTTCCAAAAAGAAAAGAATTTCCTATGTAGTATTCAGCAGCTAAAAAGTACTGGAAGGATTAAGGTTTTTTAATAGAAATAATTTACAAATCTGTTTAACTTTCTGGCACCAGTTTTCCACCGGAGTACCCCTTTAATATATGCCGGTTCTGGGTTGGTTGTCGGCAGGGCCCTAAACCAAACAACCACATCCTGGTGTCACAAACACTAGGGGTTAAAGGAGTACTCCGGCACGCACTTTTTTCCTTTCATCCCGTCCGGGCTGCAAAATAAAAGAAAACACACTTTCTCTTACCTGCCAACGAGCCCCTGGAGCTCCGGTACAGGTGTTCGGTCCCCGGGCTGTATTCTTCTCACTTCCTGTTAGCCCGGCACGTCACACGGAGCTTCAGCCTATCACCGGCCGAGGCGGGACATCGCTGCGGCCGGTGATAGGCTGAAGCTCCGTGTGACGTGCCGGGCTAACAGGAAGTAAGAAGAGTACAGTCCGGGGACCGAACACCTGTACCGAAGTGTACCGGAGCTCCAGGGGCTCGTTGGCAGGTAAGAGAAAGTGTGTTTTCTTTTATTTTGCAGCCCGGACGGGATAAAAGGAAAAAAGTGTGCGCCGGAGTACTCCTTTAACAACATCTTGCCCCAAAGGTTAATACCATCTGGCCCCACCACTTCCACCCCGTTGTCTCGCCATACACTGTGGGTCACCACAGTACTCACTTTTGTTGTCAAGGTTTAGACACTGGGTACGGCTACTATTTCTGAATCTCAAATCCTCACTTGTATCGGTGCATGGACAGGCACTAACACCATTTACTCCTATCGCCCTGACGGACCTGATTATGACAGCTAGTGACTATAATCATAGTCATTTTTTAGAGTGTATACGACTTTTGCCTTGAACTGTAAAATGTGGCCGACCACAACTTTCAGTCCGAGTTAAAAGTCGGATGTGCTCTAAAAACCCAATCAGTCACTAGCTGACCAGGGTCGGATCCGTGCGGACCATAGTAGTAAATTGTGTCAGTGCCTGTCCATACTCAGATACAATTGCAGACGATTTGAGCTTCGTATCCATAATAGATGCAAAGGAGGCATATCAAATAAAATATTTTTTTTTATCCAAACTTCTTTTTATTGGAGAATAAAGATAAAGAGAACACATACAAATAGGCATGCAGTGCCCAAGATAACAGAACAGTAGTACAAATTATAAGACAAACAAAA
This sequence comes from Hyla sarda, assembly GCF_029499605.1. NCBI lineage: Eukaryota > Metazoa > Chordata > Amphibia > Anura > Hylidae > Hyla > Hyla sarda. The sequence continues at coordinate 93,806,883 of NC_079191.1, read as the reverse complement.
AAGTGAGAGAAATTGTGAAAGTGGGAATCAGGAGGGGAAGGGAGAGAGGGGGGGAGGGAGCAAGGGGAGAGTTAGGGAAAATACAAAATAAAAACATAAACAGTAGTACATAGTGCAATCTCCCAGCAGGAGAAAGTTGGCGTTTCCCAGCAGGCATGACATCACTGAAGCCTGCTGGGGAACCACTTCCGCCATCACATTGTTGCAGTGCTGTGATGAATAGAAGACCTCAAGCTCTGTGCAGCAGTGTATCTTTCAGTCTGTGCAGCTTTCAGTGAGGCTCTTTGCAGCTTTTAGTCTGTGCAGCTGCTTTCAGTGAGGCTCTTTGCAGATGTCAATCATATGCTTCCTGAGTTTGGTCTCCTGCCATTAAAAGCAGGAGACCAAAATCTGAGTTTTTGACCAGACGGAATGTGTTCTGGCCAAGAAGGGAGACCCCTGTTGGCCAGTAGAATACAGCAGAAAAACTAACATATAACCTTTTATTTTTTATGGAAGCCAATTACAAAAGTTATTTATTTGGCATAAGGAATCAAATATTAAAAATCATGTTTAATGACAGTGCCCATTTAAAGGTTTACATAGTCTTTAAATATCCCCTTCCCTCACTTTTACTTTTCTCAAAGGGGGGATTAAAGGCTATGATCCCCAGCTGTGATTCTCTTCCTGAAAGAAATTGTAACTCCTGGGCCCGTAGTGACGTCAGGGCCCTGTACTTTACTGCTACTCAGCCAATCACTGGCTGCAGCGATGTCCCGCCTCAACCAGTGATTGGCTGAGCATGGTATGACACACTGGGCCACAAGATTTCTCTTAGGAAGAGGACCGCAGCCACGGACCAGAGCAGGCACCATGGGAGCTCTTGGGGTGACTACAATTTTTGTTTTTTATATATATTGTAGTGCGGATATTGTTATAAAAAAAAGTTTCAAAAGGAAGGGAAAAACATTTCAAAAGTCCCATTTACCCCAAATAAGTAGAGATTAGTGCAGCATCGCTGTAATTGTACCAAGCTGCAGAATACAGATAACATGTCAGTTTTACTGCAAGGTAAACAGTGTAAAAACAAACACTTATGGATTTTTTTTTTCAATTTTACCCCCCAGATACATTTTTGTTTTGTTTCTCAGTACATTTTATGGTAACATGTAAGGTGTCATTAGTCCCGCAAAAAAAAAAAAAAATGGCTCTTAGACCCTGTTCACACTATAGAAATTAGGTGTGGACTGCCACCCATTGACTTGGAGTTCTTGACTTGCCGCTCTGTTCACATGGCCGAAGTTCCACAATAGAACTTCCGATGAGGAATCGGATTCTAAGGGAAGATTAAAGGGGTACTCCTGTGGAAAACTTTTTTTTCTTTTCTTTTATCAACTGGTGCCAGAAAGTTAAATAGATTTGTAAATTACTTCTATTAAAAAATCTTAATCCTTCCAGTACATTTTAGGGGCTATATACTACAGAGGAAATGCTTTTCTTTTTGGATTTCTCTAATGTCACGACCACAGTGCTCTCTGCTGACCTCTGCTGTCCATTTTAGGAACTGTCCAGAGCAGCATATGTTTGCTATGGGGATTTTCTTCTGCTCTGGAAAGTTCCAAAAATAGACAGCAGAGGTCAGCAGAGAGCACTGTGGTCGTCACATCTGAGAAATAAAAAAATAAAAACATTTCCTTTGTAGTATACAGCCCCTAAAAGGTACTGGAAGGATTAAGATTTTTTAATAGAAGTGATTTACAAATCTGTTTAACTTTCTGGCACCAGTTGATAAAAAAAAATAAAAAAAGTTTTCCACGGGAGTACCCCTCATGTTCAGTGAATGGGACAGCGCCTATGGTCACAGCAATAAGCCCCAATTCTTGATCATTTTGAATGGAGCAGATATACAGAGGGAATTCCTCAGCTTAAACCTACCCTTATAAGTGAATGACAATAAACGGTTAGTGCCCTGGGCTGGCACAGTTTATGAGGGCACACTGATGGAACTTTCAGCTTCTCCTATAACTCCAGCCCAGACACGCCGGCCCCCTCCCTCCCTCACGGTCTGCTCTTAGTCATGCTCCATTTTCGCAATGCACTGACTGCTGACGCGTTATAGCACTAAGTATCTTCCCGTATTCCCGTACAAGAGAACTTACTAAAATTACGATTTATAAACAAAAAACAAACAAAACAACAAAAAAACAAGTTCCTGAAATAGTGCAGAGACATCACTTGCATAATAGGAAACAATGTGAACAGGCGTTTTTTTTTTGCCCACATCCAGCATGGCTGCCGCGACGCTCTAGGGGTAGGTCACGTGACGGCCAGGCTGTGGTGACGAGCTGTACGTGGAGTGTCCTGTCTAGCTGCACAACACGGAACTCGCTGGTGGAGCGCTGGCCGGGCACGCTGCTCTGTCACTGCTGAGGCGAGGCGTGGAGGCGTCAGGTGACGGTGCGTGGCGTCAGCCATCTTGTGTTGTTGGGCTTGTGGATTCGCTTCGGGTGAGAAGCTGAGAGAGGTACAGTGGTGTTCATAGCGGGCGTCCGGCGGGGCTGTGGGGCTGGAGCTGGGGCCTGTGAGGGGGTGGGCAGGAGGAGAGGGAACATGGAGGGCGGAGGAGCCCAGCAATGTCTATGGGGACAGCTGGAGAGTGCACACATGTGCTGCCCGAGGTGCACATATGGCCAGTGTACTGTACAATATACTGTGCTGTGTATTAAATACTGTGCTGTGTATTAAATACTGTGCTGTGTATTAAATACTGTGCTGTGTATACTATATAAAGTGCTGTGTATACTGTATTATTTAATGTACTATATACTGTACTTTATGCAATATAAAGTGCTGTGTACTCTATACTGTACTTAATACAATATACTGTGTACACTATACTGTGCTCTATATAATATACTGTGTACACTATACTGTGCTGTATATAATATACTGTGTTGTGTACACTGTATACTGTACTGTATGTTGTACTGTGCTGTGTACATTGTATGTTGTACTGTATGTACTGTGCTGTGTACACTATACTGTACTGTATGATGTACTGTGCTGTGTACACTGTATGTTGTACTGTGGTGTGTACACTAGTATACTGTATATGATGTTCTGTGCACACTATTGTATATGATGTACTGTGCTGTGTACACTATGTTGTACTGTATGTACTGTGCTGTGTACACTATACTGTATGTTGTACTGTGCTGTGTACACTGTATGTTGTACTGTGGTGTGTACACTAGTATACTGTATATGATGTTCTGTGCACACTATTGTATATGATGTACTGTGCTCTGTACACTGTATGATGTACTGTGCTGTGTACACGTTATGTTGTACTGTATGTTGTGCAGTGTACACTAGTATACTGTATATGATCTGTACACACTATTGTGTATGTTGTGCTGTGTACACTAGTATACTGTATATGATGTTCTGTGCACACTATTGTTTATGATGTACTGTGCTGTGTACACTGTATACAGTCCTGTGTACACATACAGTACTGTATCCTATATGCTGTGCTACACTATATACTGTGTGTGTACTGTATACTGGTTTGTAATGTACATATACAGTAGTGTATCCTATATACTGTGTGTGTACTGTATACTGGTTTGTAATGTACATATACAGTACTTCCATTAGCTTCTTAATGCTCAAATATAGTTGTTCCATTTGCCCCATGTCCTGTGGATGACTCCCCCTGTAAACATTACTCGTGTCCTGACATTACTCCGTCTCCTGTAAAATTCCCAGCTGTCCCCTGTCTGCATATAGTGACAACCTCTCCCCACCGTCCATACCCAGCTGAGGAGATGTGTGGGCGACCTCTGGGGTCACTGGGATTTCCGTATACTTTTATGTAGTTCCATCGGTGATGTAGGCAGTGGCTGGGAATAGTTTCCATTATTAGAACATTGCAGATGATTCTGTCCATAAGGTTGTGTTACTATAGTGCCAGATGGTAAGAGAAATCTACTGAGTAAAACATAATTCCAGTGTCCCTGTCATATAAAACAACTTTTTAAATAACATCGGGTCTTTAGATCATTACATGTGAGACCCACTTTGTCGGTTTATAAGTTCGCTGAAGTGCGCGGTGGCACTCCTCACTCCCCGGATGGCCAAAATTTGACTTATTCACCCCATAGAATATTGCAGTAAAAGAGTCGGATTTGATTGACAGCCGGGCAGTGAAGAGCACCGCCACATACTTCACCGGTATGTCCAACGAAAGCAAGAAGCGGCACTCCAGCGATCCCAATGTGAAAAAAGTGAGTTTATTCACCCATCCGGTCAATACAAATGTGCAACGTTTCAACCTACACAATGAAGTCTTTTTCAAGCAACTTGCATAGTGAAAATGATCAATTATATATACATAGGAATCAAGTGTTAATTGGTAAACACCTCCCATGATTGGGTGGTTACATTGTGTGATGTCACAAATAAAGTGTCAAAGTGCATTAAATAGTGTAATCAAGGATATACAGGCAATCTCAAGTGTCACAATCCACAGTGTAACATTATACATAATACATTTCTTACAGTACAAGTACATTACAAAGACATACTTCCTCTCAATAGCGTGAACAGTCATGGCCATAAATGTTGGCACCCTGAAATTTTTCAAGAAAATGAAGTATTTCTCACAGAAAAGGATTGCAGTAACACATGTTTTGCTATACACATGTTTATTCCCTTTGTGGGTATTGGAACTAAACCAAAAAGGGAGGGTAAAGAAAGCAAATTGGATATAAAGGGTTACTCTGCTCCCCAGCGTCCGGAACTCAACGCTCTGAACGCTGGGTACGGGCTTCCTTGTTCACGCCCCACCCCCTCAATGAGTCTAGGGGAGGGGGCGTGACGGCTGTCGAGGCCCTTTCCCATAGACTTTCTTTGAGGGTGCGTGACCTCACGGGCCAGGCGTGAACACGGAAGCCCACACCCAGCTTTCTGGACGCTGGGGAGCGGAGTAACCCTACAATGTCACACCAAACTCCAAAAATGGTCTGGACAATGTTATTGGCAACCTTTCAAAATTGTGGAAAAATAAGATTGTTTCAAGTATGTGATGCTCCTGGTGCAAGTAACAGGTGTGGGCAACATAAAAATCATACCTGAAAGCAGATAAAAAGGAGAGAAGTTCTTTGTCTTTGCATTGTGTGTCTGTGTGTGCCACATTAAGCATGAACAACAGAAAGAGGAGAAGAGAACTGTCTGAGGACTTGGGAACCGGGAACCAAAATTGTGGAAGAATATCAACAATCTCAAGGTTACAAGTCCATCTCCAGAGATATAGATTTGCCTTTATCCACAGTGTGCAACATTATCAAGAAGTTTGAAACCCATGGCACTGTAGCTAATCTCCCTGGGCGCGTACGGAAGAGAAAAATTGATGAAAGGTGTCAATGCAGGATAGTCCAGGTGGTGAATAAGCAGCCCCAAACAAGTTCCAAAGATATTCAAGCTATCCTGCAGGCTCAGGGAGCATCAGTGTCAGCACGAACTATCCGTCGACATTTAAATGAATTGCTATTTCAGGAGACCCAGTAGGACCCTTTTTTGGTTTAGTTACAATACACAAAGGGAATAAACATGTGTATATAGCAAAACATGTGTTACTGCAATCCTTTTCTGTTAGAAATACTTAAATTTCTTGAAAAATTTCAGGGGTGCTAACATTTACAGCCATGACTGTATATTCATAAATGATAGGCATTACCTCCAATTCAGATGGGTGGACATTCCCTGCAACATGTCGTTCTTCACACTGTTTGTAAATAACACCAGTGCGCAGGACCGGAAGGGCGCAGGTCATGTGATGCTTCATGTGATGCGAGACGTCATCCTGCAAGCTGATCATGGGAGCGGTCGGATGCGAAAAGAAGCCTGTAAGGACTCACAAAGCCAACAAGACGACGCCATCCAACAAGAGACAAATGGACGTTGTGATAACCTAGTGGTAAATATCTCCTCCTGTTCCTTTTCAGATGTACAGCTTAATGTATTGAATGGAGGACTTTTTTTGTCCCACAATGGATATTAACTGGTTTCAATTGCAGGTTGATTTATACTCTGTTTAGGAATATTAAACTTAGGGCTTGGTTTGCCACAAGTGATGTCAGTAAGACAGTAGTATGTAACAGTGAATTATTGCAAAAAAGTGTACAGAAGGATTTATATCGCAAATGATTTGTACAGAAGGAGTGACTTTATGCCACCAATTAATACACATGCTATTGAGACATTCATATCACTTGTGGAACAAGAAATATAATGTCTTAAGGAATGTAGGGTAGGTATAGTACACTGGGGTCACATTGCTAATATGTCTAAAACTGAGAATGAGACATTGGAAAGGTTGGTCCATATTGACAATATTATTATCAAGCCGCTGACAAAGGCGGTTCTATCGTCATTATGCACCATACCCAATATAGACAAAAAATTCTCCAACAGGTGACACCGATACATACACTTGTGTTACCACAGATCCAACCTCCAGAATCATGACAAGACACTGGAAGACCATGCATTAGCAGTAGATATTGACAATGACCTGTATGACTTCTTATTACTGCAACATCCCAGGGTGCCAGTCATTTATGTATTACCTAAGATACACAGGAACCTTGAACAGCTCCCCGGACGACTAAGTGTCTGGATGCGAGTCAATTCTCAGCCCAGCATCTATTTTTGTGGACAAGGTGTTACGTAAATATGCTGTTGAGACTAAAACATAGGTTTAAATATCAGATCTTACACTACCCAAATCTGCCATATTTGTTCCTTTTGATGTAACAATTTTTTGTTTGAGGATGGTTTTTTTTTTTTTTTTTGTTCAGAAAAAAGGAACAGCAATGGGGTCTAATATGGCCCAAGCCTATGCCAATATTGTTATGGCAGATTTAGAGGAATTCAGCATCTATGTATCCCATCAAGTTGTGGAGATACATAGATATATTTTTTGATTTGGTGTGGGGATATGATGGCACTTGAGGAATTTTTTAGTTATCTTAACATATTGGATGAAGATATCAAATTCACCATGGTACATTCACCAGTAGGTATTCAGTTTCTGGACACTTGGGTTTATCAGGAAGGAGACAAGTTAAAAACGGATTTATACGTAAAACCAACTGATAGAAATAATTTACTGTACTATGAGAGCCAACAACCATGCAATATGATCAGACCGCTACCCTATAGTCAATTACTATGCGTCAAAAGAATTGTTTCAGACTCTTGAGAGGTTGTAACATAGATTGAATCTGTTGCAAACTTACTTTTAGGGGTTACCCTAGAAGTCTTGCCCAACAGCAAAAAGAGAAAGTGAAGTTGTGTCCACGTGAAAATTTACTAAAACCTGTGTCGAAAACTCGGGGTGAGAATAGGAGGGTTCCATTTGTCTCAACATATAATCATTTGAGTAAAGACATTGCCTCGATCCTGAGAAGGAATTGGTCTATTGTCTCGTAGCTTTTCAGATATACCAGAGTTTTCCATCCTCCCATTACAATTTTATGGGAGATCAAAAAATCTAAGTGACTGACTAGTCAGAGCTGACTTGTGTAAAGAAACTCTGAACATGGCATCAGAACTTAAACCAGGATGTTTCCCATGTGGAAATTGTAACAACTGTTCTCTGTTGAAGGGAGATACCTTTTGTTCACCCAGTCACATGTAACCTGTCGTAGTGATTTCGTGATATATGTGTTAATATGCCCGTGTAGGAGGTTATATGTGGGAGAGACCACCACTGAATGTTATTTCCGCCTGAATAACCACAAGTCCTCAATCCGTACAGCGGAAAATTGAATTGCCAGTACCCAGACACTTCTTAGGACATCACCATTTTGTTGAACAGTTACACTTTGCTATTATTAATCAGGTTCCACTGTCTAGGAGGGGAGGCGCTAGAGAAAGAACATTGCGACGGCGTGAAACCATGTGGATTCAGAAGTTAAAGGGGTATTCCAGGATTTTTTTTTGACTATGCTACAGGGGCTTTAAAGTTAGTGTAGTTCATAATATAGTGTCTGCACCTGTGTGTTACGCTTTTCTCACAATTCTTCTGTGATTTTCACTCCAGTATTTATATTTACCAGCATACAAAATGACTGTTGTCTCAGATTTTTCTCAGGTTGCAATGCGGCCAAGACCTGACTCACTAGTCAGCTGATGACAGGGAGCCTGTCTGCTTCAATGGGTGGAGGGATCCATCTGCAACTAATGCAACAACTGTAGGCACCCCGATTGAAAACCACACTGATTTGAATGGATGCAGCTTATTTATGTTTCAATGGGTGGGGTGGCTGATGTGTGGGAGGGAGGAAAATGGAATTGTGGGATTTGTAGTCAAAAAAAGAAAAGTCAAACAGGAAATATCACTTCACAAACAGCTAGCCACAGTACTATGGTAATCTCACAACATAGCCATTTAGCCCCAAGACAAGCGCAGATCCTTCCTAAGCATGTCCATTACTGCCTGCCAGGTACGTACTAAAATCACCTTATGGTGGATAACCCCTTTAAGTACCCTGAGTCCCCATGGTTTGAATATGGATCGGTCATTAAAGGTATTTCTTTGATATTAGCCCTTGCCCAGGTTCCGCTTTTATGTCCACATCATTATGTAATAGTGGAGTATACAAACAGATCTTTTAATGTATACTAGTTTGTATTATATATATATTTTTCCTCACTGTGGTGACACATTTTTTGTTTCACATTTTCATTTTGTTAATATATTTTCTTTTATATATTTTCTTAGGGTTGCCTCAGCCAGATAGGACGATTCACCGGTGACCGCCCTTATTTTGTGTGGGGGACCGTTGGGGATGCTTAGAATATGTCTTGTTTAACACATTATACGCCATTGTGATGCATTGCTCCCCCCCCCCCTCCCCGATCGCCTGAATGGGGCCCCGTCATTAGTGCTCAGTGTGGGCGCTAATGCGTGTAATGTCGACCTGAGAGGTCGACGGTTATGCCCCTCATGTAGGAGACGGGATAGGGGATTTTCTGCTGCAGATGTCCTTTAATAGCCACTGTACGTTAAGAACTTAATATACAGTTAGGTCCATAAATATTAATATTGGGACATACACATAATTCTAACATTTTTGGCTCTATACACCACCACAATAGATTTGAAAGGAAATGAACATGATGTGCTTTAACTGCAGACTGTTAGCTTTAATTTGAGGGTATTTATATCCACATCAGGGGAACGGTATAGGAATTACAACAGTTTGCATATGTGCCTCCCACTTGTTAAGGGACTAAAAAACTATTGGCTTCTCAGCTGTTCCATGGTCAGGTGTGTATTATTCCCTCATTCTCCCAATTTCAATGAGCAGATAAAAGGTTAATTTCAAGTGTGCTGTTTGCATTTGGAATCTGTTGCTGTCAACTCTCAAGAGGAGATCCAAAGAGCTGTCACGATCAGTGAAGCAAGCCATAATTAGGCTGAAAGAGAAAAAAAAAAACATCAGAGAGAGAGCCAAAACATTAGGTGTGGCCAAAACAACTGTTTGGGACATTCTTAAAAAGAAGGAACGCATCGGTGAGCTCAGCAACACCAAAAGACCTGGAAGACCAAGGAAAAAAGCTGTGGTGGATGACGACAAATTCTTTCCCTGGTGAAGAAAACCCCTTCACAACAGTTGGCCAGATGAAGAACACTCTCCAGGAGGTAGGTGTTTGTGTGTCAGAGTCAACAATCTAGAGAAGACATCACTTGAGTGAATACAGAGGGTTCACCACAAGATTGAAACCCTTGGTGAGCCTCAAAAACAGGAAGGCCAGATTAGAGTTTGGCAAACGACACCAAAAAAAGCCTTCACAGTTCTGGAACAACATCCTATGGACAGATGAGACCAAGATCAACTTGTACCAGAGTGATTGGAAGAGAAGAGTATGGAGAAGGAAAGGAACATGGTCCTAAGCATACTACCTCATCAGTGAAGCATGGTGGTGGTAGTGTCATGGCATAGTGGGCATGTATGGCTGCCAATGGAACTTCTTCTCTTGTATTAATTGATGATGTGACTGCTGACAAAAGCAGCAGGATGAATTCTGAAGTGTTTTGGGCAATATTATCTGCTCATATTCAGGTAAACGCTTCAGGACTCTTTGGACGGAGCTTCACAGAGCCGATGGACAATGACCCAAAGCATACTGCTAAAGCAGCCAAAGAGTTTTTTAAGAGAAATAAGTGGAATGTTATGCAATGGCCAAGTAAGTCACCTGACCTGAATCTGATTGAGTATGCATTTCACTTGCTGAAGACAAAACTGAAGGGAAAATGCCCCAAGAACAAGCAGGAACTGAAGGCAGTTGCAGTAGAGGCCTGGCAGGGCATCACCAGGCATGAAACACAGCAATGTCTGGTGATGTCTACACGTTCCAGACTTTGGGCTATAATTCACTGCAAAGGATTTGCAACCAGGTATTAAAAAGTGAGTTTGATTTATGATTATTATTCTGTGCCATTACTTTTGGTCCCTTAACAAGTGGGAGGCACATATACAAACTGTTGTAATTCCTACATTGTTCACCTGATGTATGTAAATACCCTCAAATTAAAGCTGACAATCTGCATTTAAAGCACATCTTGTTTGTTTCATTTCATTTTTCATTATTTATATATGTGGCTTTTTTCTGTGTTTAGCTATATATCTTATATGTTCCCACAATTGATATGGCCGATCTGCGCTTAGCACAGGTGCGTCTATATGCAATTCATTCATGTGACGTTTCCCACAGCTAACATGGCTGCCCTGTGCTTTGATAACCTCAGAGCTCAGTCGCGCCCGTGATCGGCTTGCTGGATGACGTCTTGCATCACGTGACCTTCACCCTTTCGGTCCTGCGCACTGGTGTTATTTACAAACAGTGTGAAGGATGGCATTTTGCAGGGAATGTCCGCCTACCTTAGTTGGAGGGAACGCCTATTATTTATGACTGTACACCCTATTGAGAGGAAGTATGTATTTGTGTTGTACTTGTACTGTAAGAAATGTATTATGTATAATGTTGTACTGTGGATTGACACTTGAGATTGCCTGTATATCCTTGATTGCACTATTTAATGCACTTTGACACTGTTTATTTTTGTGATGTCACAATGTAACCACCCAATCATGGGAAGTGTTTACCAATTAACACTTGATTCCTATGTATATATAATGGATCATTTTCACTATGTAAGTTGCTTGAAAAAGACCTCATTGTGTAGGTTGAAACGTTGCACATTTGTATTGACCGGATGGGTGAATAAACTCACTTTTTTTTACATTTGGATTGCTGGAGTGCCGCTTGTTGCTTTCGCTGGACTTTGGAAATTGGGGGACCAATGGTCAGGTCTTAGACTGGCTGCGCACCTGCACTGGATCCTGGATCTGGAACGCGCCACAGTGCTGCTTTCAATGATATGTGTGTATATATAATTTTTTTTTTTTTTTTATTCCTTATGCCACATAAATACTTTTGTAATTGGCTTCCATTTATAAAAAAAAAAAGTTTTGTTTGTTTTTTCGGTTGTATACTTCTGGCTACCAGGGGTCTCCCATCTTAGCTAGAACACATTTTGTTTGGTCAAAATATCAGATTTTGGTCTCCTGCTTGTAATGGAAGGGTTTCTCTGCACTGAGCTTAATTGACAGCTGCAAAGAGCCTCACTGAAAGCTGCTGCACAGAGCTTGAGGTCTTTTATTAATCACAGCACTGCAACCATGTGAGGGAGGAAGTGGTCCCCCAGCAGGCTTCAGTGATGTCATGCCTGCTGGGAAACGCCCACTTTCGTCTGCTGGGAGATTTCACTATGTGAGCAAGAATAAAGGTATGATAGAGCTTTGTAAAGCTCTGAAATTTTTTCTGAAGGTGGGAGGAGTGTTAGGAGTAGCCTGAGTTGTTTTAGAAAAGTTTACTGAGTGACAAGTACTCTTTAAACATTGTGACAAAGGAGTTAACAGCTCCTGAAATGTCACTAGTTTTTTCCTGTGTTCTGTCATGATTGTTTCGATAAATTAAAAAGTTTGAACTTATTTTTATTTATTTTTTTTAACCCGCACCTACATCGCTGGACACCTTTGCTACTTGAACATAGCAAAAAACTGATTTTCATAAAAAACCTGTGAAACGCACTGTGTGAATATAAACTTATAGTATTTTTCTGTTTCTTTAGTAGGCATATGACCGTAAAGGGCTTTCTGAAGCTGGGCCCCTGGTCATCAGCAGATCACTAGGCCAGCTTTCTTTTATAGGGTACCTATGCTTTTTAGGCTTGCTGTGTTCGCACAACATAATTTCCTTGTGGAATTCTGCTGCAGCAGAGTCCCATTGATTTCTATGGGATTCTGCTTTGCTGTTCACATAGCAGTGTTTCTGTGCTGGAAACATCTGGCAATGAAATTAAAATTCCGGTGTCTACAGAAAGAATAGACATGTCTATTCTTTTTGCGGACTCCGCACAAAATGTATTGCTGTCTTTGAGACGGCGCGTTCCCGAGCAGTTCACATGCCGGCATGTTATGCCAGCGCTCCGCAGTCAGGGAAAGATTCTCTGTGCGGACATTACCTTACAGACTTGTGACACGTCAGAAGTTTTTATCAGTGAGTGGCCACGTGCAGAGACAGTCACTAAAACAAAGGGGCAGAACAGTCAGCTGAGAGCTGGGCTAGTTCTCTTCTGGCTGCGTCTCCTTGGACAAGGGTGCTAGCAATGTATGGATTCATAGGAAGACTTTGTCTATATTTCCACAAATGCATACTGCTTTGTTTTCACTTTCTATAAAAAAAAAAAATAGTGTGTTGGCTGCACATTTCTGTGGGGATGTTCAGCGGAGGAATGATGGAAGCAAATGGCCGCACAAATGATCCAGCGATTATGTAGCCCTACCTACACATTGGTCGAGCCTTGTAGTAGACTTTCACAAGATAAGCGATTGTTAACAGCGAGGATAGGGCCTCTACTGTGTTTTGTTTATTGGAGTCTGTAGTCAGGGGCCTAGTAGTCTTCTATAGACTGTAGTGTAGCTGTGGTCTGTATGTAGGGTGGGGAGGGTGTTTTCATTATCTACACTACAGTGATGGCAGTATGCCTTTCCCACTATAAGGTGGAAGTAGTAGCATTTTTTAAAGTATGTGCTGGAAATGTAATCTTATGGGATGTGTATTGATTATTTGCTTTCCTATGTTAGTGTCTTTTTATAAGGCATATATTCTGTACAAAACCACCTGTAAAGACTTCTCCCAAGATCAGGGGCAGACAGCCTTAGTAAGGTGGATATTTACTACTGTAACTTCAATTGGTCTTGAGTTCTACAGAAGTTTTTATGACTATGGAGGGAGGAGGATTAAATCGTCACTGTCATCACCATAAATTTTGACATATTGTCCAGACATGTCATAAGTTAATATTAACAGCACTCTCCACTCCCCGCTGCTGTGCTATTCAGGAGGTTATAACTCACAAATGCAGCAGATCTCAGTCCTGAGACCTAGTGCTGTCTAAACTTTTCACTAGGGATCCACCGATTATCGGTTTGGCCGATAATCACGATTTTGGGCATTATCGGTATTGGCAATTACCTTGCCGATATGCCGATAATGCACTGCCCCCCCCCCCCCACGACCTGTCGCACCATGTTGCACCCTCCCACACAGCTTCGCACCCCCCACCGCACCACCCCGGCCCCATTGCCTCCCCCATCACCGGTTTTATAATTGCCTGTTCCCGAGGTCAACTCTACTTCTGTCTCCTGCTGCGTCCTGCGTTACGCTGTGCGCAATGACGAGTGACGTGACGCAACGTCACCATCAGTGTGCACAGTGACAGCTCATGAGGACGCCACCGGAGCCAGATGTAGAGTGGACCCCGGGAACAGGTAATTATAAAATCGGGGATGGGGGAGGCAATGGGGCGGTGTGGTGGGGGGTGCGACGCGGTAGGGGGTGCGGAGCGGTGCGGCGGGGGGTGGTGGTGGTGATAAGACTCAGGACCCCCGGACAGGCAAGGGGAGAGAAGCGAGTGGCGGTCTATGGAACCGCAAAAACCGCGTCAGTTCATTGATTTAAAGCGCCCACTTTAAATCAATGATCTGCAGCGGTGTTGGGGGGGGGGGCGGGGTAAATAGCCAATAACTTATACCAGAATATCGGTATAAGTTATAGGCTATCGGCTCTAACCTCCACAGATTATCGGTATCGGCCCTAAAAAAAACGATATCAGACGATCCCTACTTTTCATGTCTGGACAACGTGACCAAAGTTTATGTTACTGACCGTAACTATATATTTACCTCTTGTGCTTGCTTGTTGTGATATCTTTTGTATCCCCCCACCACGTTGTGATAAACCTTATTAAATTGTGCAGTGGATTCTATGGAGCCGGGTGATATGCGCTGCCCTCATACCTCATAACTTATAAAGAATGGAAAGAGGAAATTTATAGCATACTGTTTTTTTTTCCATCTAAGCCAATGGTGCTATTCTTGTCTTCAAAAACCATGGGGGAGATTTATCAAAATCTGTCCAGAGGAAAGGTTACTGAGTTGCCCATAGCAACCAATCAGCTTGCTTCTTTCATTTTTTTTTAAAAGGCCTCTGAAAATGAAAGAAGCGATCTGATTGGTTGCTATGGGCAACTCAGCAACTTTCCTCTGGACAGATTTTGATAAATCTCCCTCCATGTGTTTTTTGACACAGGAACAAACAGACTTTCACCTGGAAAATGTGGCTAGCTTACAAAAACCCATTTCCTATAGATTTTCATGGGATGTTGTAAAATGTGGTCCTGTTGTAAAGCTCTTATTGATTTTTTTGTTGTTTTTTTTTAAAGGGGTACTTCACTAGCCAGCATTTGGAACTAAATATTCTGAACGCTGTTTACACGCTGCAAGGGTCGACCATGCCCCTCAAGCATCACGACCACGCCCCCTCAATGCAAGTCTATGGGAGGGGGCGTGACAGCCATATACTCACATTGAGGGGGCGTGGTGCATGCTGCACGAAAACAGTGTTCAGAACATTTAGTTCCGAACGCTGGCTAGTGGAGTACCCCTTTAAGTCAGCGAGCTTTCCTTGACAAGATCCTCCTGCGCTGACCACAGCTCTGAGAGAGGTGCAGTGCACAGGCAATGTTTTTATTTTTTCCCGTGTCCACATAGCTGAAGGGTTCACAAGATTTTGAAAAAAAAATAAAAACTCCAGCTGCCAGCATGGCCCACAGGTCTCCAGCTGTGATAGTATGCTAGAGGTTTGTCTTCCAAAATAGCAAATGGACGGTCACATAATCAGTTCTACAAATAGCTCTGGCTGATGCGTCCTCTACTTCCTGCAGGAGGTCATGATCAGCCTCTCCTGAGCTCTCCCTCCATGGCAGGCTCGTTCTACCTGAACAGCGTCCCCAGCTACTACTACAACTCCCATCATGCACTGACAACTACTCTTCTGAAATACTGCTCCCCTATCCCTTATCTCCAGCCTCTTAAACCACCTCCTACATACCCTCTAGAGTAGGGATGATGTCTCCTACCCATCTCCCTTCAGTTTTAATGCTTCTTGCCATCTTTCCTATTCAGTCCCGACACATTTTCACTGTCTACTTCAGGCCTTGCAGGGTAAGATCGAGAAGAGACTGTGATACACTGACACTAGTCTGGGGGGAGCCGGCTCCCTAGTCATATAGTTCTACAGTATTACCTTATGTTGCAGTACTGCCTGATCTTGTTCCAGCGATCTTCTTGGCACCTGGTAATGATCAACACGTTGCTGAGTCCTCCCTAAAATGATCACAGTCATTTCCAATTTACCCAATATTGTGAATTGCACTACAGGATATGTGATGACTGTATTTTCAGTGGTGGCCCTAGCGCTGTTTTTGGCTACCATTTATCTGGCTCATAGACATGGAAAATGTGTCCCCCGCTCTTGTGATTAGTAGACGTTCCAGCTGTCGGCCCCCATCGACACATGCTCCTGAAGTCAGTTCAGTTTTTGGTGCAGTATGTTCAGTGAATTCAATGAATCTCAATGAACCACCAATTCCCCCCCAAATACCAAAAAAAACTAAAGTGGATTGACATGATAAATTTTATTTTACTTGGATTGTTTATCTAGGACAGTGGTCTCCAACCTGCGGACCTCCAGAAGTTGCAAAACTACAACTCCCAGCATGCCCGGACAGCCGATGGCTGTCCGGGCATCCTGGGAGTTGTAGTTTTGCCACACCTGGGGGTCCGCAGGTTGAAGACCACTGATCTAGGAGATTAGCTGCTATCAGACACTTGTTGTCTTCCTCACCACTGCTGAGCTGAATGTTTATGGGGAGGTTGGTGGAATGTTTTTTTGCCCACAATAAAGCTTTAGCCTTTTTTTTTTTTTTTTTTTTTTTTTTCTAGAATGATCACATACTAGTGTTCCACTTCCCACATTTTGTAGTGGTGGGGATAAGGCCCCTATTACACACATGGGCTGAGCAGGCTGGCATTGTCTTGTGTAATATGGCCATTGATCAGCCAATGAACCAGTGAGCGCTCATTTGTCAGCTGATCGGGTTGTTTTGGACCGCTTAAAAATCATTGACCGTCTACTACACACATTCCTGTATTATAGGGAAGGGCCCATGAAAAAAATTGAGCCTTGAGAAGGCTTTATACACGCAGGCTTAGGCTGGGTTCACACCACGTTTTGTTAAATACGGTCCCCGTATACGGCTGGGAGGAGGGGGGCGGGACTTAATCGCGGCGCCCGCACTCAGCCGTATTCGGGAACCGTATTTAATGTATGTCTATGAGCCGATCGGAGTGAACCGCAGCCTCCGGTCGGCTTCGTTTTCGGCCGTATGCGGTTTCCCGACCGCAGGCAAAAACGTTGTCGACGCGGCTCCCGCACTCGGATTAAGCCCCGCCCCCTCCTCCCAGCCGTATACGGGGACCGTATTTAACGTGGTGTGAACCCAGCCTTAGGCTGTCCAATAGACCAGGAGGTGAATCGCTACATTGACAACTAAGCAGCCTCCACTGCCATTTGTCAGAGAGGTGATATCTGATCAATGTGAACAGTGCCAGAACCACTCAGCAAATCATGCTGCCTTCTAATAGAAGATTCTGTACCTTCTGTGGAATCTGCCATCTGAGGAGGTAGAAAAAGTTCTTCTGTAGATTAAAAAAAGTAAAGGCTTCTCTAGAAAAAGTCTGTTCCTTTTTAGGATAATGCGTCTTTCTGTGATGTTGCCAAGATCCTGGGTGCTGTGTATGGGAGGATATAACTGCAGTCTGTCAGGGGATCCATTGGGAAGGGGAGCATATTGATAAGCAGCCCCCCCCCATCGTCTGTAGTCCTACTTTTAGGGTATGTTCACACTGAGGAATTCACAAGGAATAATTTCGGTCAGGAAAATGTTGCCTTCTGTCATTTTATCCATCAAGTGGAATTCCCACGCAGGAATGAAGGAGGAGGCTATTTAATTATACTTTTCCTGAATTCCGCGTGAAAACGATGTCGCACAGAATTTTTTTTTTTTACCGTTGACTTCTATTGGATTCTGCTCACAGATTCCGCTTAAAAGAATGAACATGTTCGTTCTTCAAGCGGAAAAAAATTAAGCCTCTGAATTCCGTGAGCGGAATTTCCGTAGTGTGAACAGGACAGCGGAAAAAACATTAAAGTCAATGGGCTGAGGAGATGTGCATTCATTTGGAGCGCAGAGTTCAAGACAAATTACTCAAGTAAATTCCTCTTGAATTACTCAGTGTGAACGCACCCTTACTGTAAACATTGGACACCTGTCACCCAAGGACCCTGTGATGTACATGTTATCATGTTAGGGAGACTAAGAGCAGTGAGTCTCTATTAATCCTCCAATGCTGTGATAATCTATAGGGGACATCATTAATCTCTTACTATAAGTATCTAGACCAGTGTTTCCCCAACCAGGGTGCCTCCAGCTGTTGCAAAACTACAACTCCCAGCATGCCCGGACAGCCTTTGGCTGTCCGGGCATGCTGGGAGTTGTAGTTTTGCAACAGCTGGAGGCACCCTGGCTTGGGAAACACTGATGTAGACATATTAAGCTGCATTGTAAGGCTGGGTTCACACCACGTTTTGTTAAATACGGTTCCCGTATACGGCTGGGAGGAGGGGGGGGGGGCTTAATCGCGGCGCCCACACTCGGCTGTATTCGGCAACTGTATTTAATGCATCTCTATGAGCCGACCGGAGTGAACCGCAGCCTCCGGTCGGCTGCGTTTTCGGCCGTATGCGGTTTCCCGACCGTAGGCAAAAAACGCGGTCGACCACGTCGGCTCCTAGACATGCATTAAATACAGTTCCCGAATACGGCTGAGTGCGAGCACCGCGATTAAGCCCCGCCCCCCCTCCTCCCAGCCGTATACGGGAACCGTATTTAACAAAACGTGGTGTGAACCCAGCATTATCTTCCTTATCCTCATTCATGAAATGGTTTCATGTCCTTGTACGAAAAATAATACAACGCATCCAGCTGTAGAAAGTCGAAAGCATGTCATGACTGACATCCAGCGGGTAAAGAAACCTTTACCTCCGTTTTGTGTGTTAGAACTTTTGTCTCCCTATGTGCTCGCTTTAGCATCTGTTCACATTAGTTCTGTGATGAATTTGTCGCTCAGTGACATTGGGGCTGCTGTTTAATGGAAACATCTGATAGAATCTTTGACACAGAATTGAGCATAGTCTTAATCCTGATTGGTGGTTAGCGCACCCCCCCGGCTGATCGCAAAAATTGAGGTCAATGTCACCCAACTTAAAGGGGTACTCCCCCCCCCTCCCCCCTAGATTGGCGGGACCACCGCAATCAGACATCTTATAAGATAAGATGTTGGATCGTGGGGGTCCCACCGCTGGGGACCCCTGCAATCTCCCCTGTGGCACCCCAGACATCCGGTCCATGGAGCAAACTTTGCTCTGTGCCGAATGACTGGCGATGCAGGGTGGAGGCTCGTGACGTCTCGGCCATGCCCCCTCAATGCAAGTCTATGGGAGAGGGCCTGACAGCCATCACGCCCCCTCCCATAGATTTGCATTGAGGGGGCGCGGCCGTGACGTTACGAGCCTCTGGCGCTGCACCTGATGATCTAAACGAACACCGGGTGCAGCAGGAAAGGTCCGACCCCCGCGTTCGGATAGGATGTCTAGGGGCAGAGTACCACTTTATTGGAGAGGCAGTGTCCATGTTCGGACATCGCTCTATTCACTCTACATGTGACTTTCAAACAGGGAAATTTATGAAAACCTGAATAGAGGAAACATGGTGCAGTTGCCTATAGCAACCAAACAACCAGATTGCTGCTTTTATGTTTTTTAAAAGTAGGCCTCTGAAAAATGAAAGTAGTAATCTGGTTGCTATGGGCAACTGCACCACTCCTCCTCTACACAGGTTTTGATCAATCTCCCCAAACAATGTTTAGTGCTTGGAAAGAAGATGGTCCCCGAGTGCCCCGTGTGAATGGAGTGTTCTTGTGTGGTCTCCGATACATTCACTGCTATAGGACGGAGGGATCATAAATCTGACAACATCTACAGCATTTACATGTAATATTAGCAGCTCTTTTTATGAGATGGAAAACATTACCACATTGACTCTCGGGATAGATGAAACCATTTGTGGTGGTAAAGTGCCATGCAAAGTGTGAATGTTCAGTGTACGGACACAGATCTTGCCTGCACTTAGTTTGCATAATTTTAAAGCCCAACTAAGTGTATGTAGCAGCGTCTCCCAACCTTGTCAGCCTCGGGCACCCCTGGGGGAAAAAACTTGCCTCAGGGAATACCTACCAAATTATTTTATTCTAAAGAAAAAAACTGTCTTAAAACAAATAATGTACAATATTTATACATTACTATTAGCTATTAATTAAAATTTAAAATGAACAAATTTCAGACCTCTCATGCCCCTCCCCCTCCTTCTGGCATTTCAAGAAGTCCCCATTATGTTTCACTCTGGTTCTTTATACACTACACTGCAACACTCTTGTATTCTTGTCATGCCATAGGCACATACCCGTAGTAAACTGGGGGGGGACTTTTGATGGGACAATTTATCTTTTCCCCCACAATCACACTGACTGACCACGACATCTTGGGCTGGGTTCACACCACATTTTTGCAATACAGTTCCTGTATCAGGTTTTTGATGAATAACTGATTCCTCAAAACCTGACTAAACTGTATCAAAACGTGTGTACAAATTTTAACCTGTATACGGTTTGAAAAAATGATGTCCGGTGACATCTGTTTTTAACTTTTCACTCCATTATGAATAAAGTTTCACTTGTTTGATTTAAATTCCTAGAAAAATAAACCTTTCAGTTTCAAAAACCGTATGGTGAAAACCAGAGGGAACCGTACGCACATATGATTCTGTAGGGTTCCCATTGACTCTCATGTTAAAAATTTTTTTTTAAAAAAGTATACCGTTTCCATACGGTTTTTCACCCGGACCAAAAACCTTGGTAGACTACAGTTTTGGGTACGGGAAAATAACGGACAAAACCGTACAAGATGCAAAAACGGACACAATCAGATGCATTGTTTGGCATACCGTTTTCAATGGAGAGTCAATCCATACGGTTTTCAATGGAGAATCAATGCATACGGTTTTCAATACGGTTCCGTACGGTTTTCACATTGAAAATGTATACGGGAACTGTATTGCAAAAACGTGGTTTGAACCCAACCTTAGACGTTTACTCATTCTGCATCTGATCTTCCATCTTTCCCAGCAATGCCAACTGTCTTGGTTTATCTGCCGACACCATGATTTAGTATGGCATCTGTTTACATTGTGTTAATAGGCGTGTGTCAGATGTCAGTGGGATGAAACTCAGGCAATATTGTTGTATGTTCCATGTGGCAGCACAAAGGACAAGGTATAGATGTCTGCTGCAGATTTCCTTTTTTTAGTTTATATTCTTGGCATTTATCACCTTAGGAAGGGTTCACACCACATTTTTGCTATACAGTTCCTGTATACAGTTTCAAGTTAAAAACCGTATGAAACCGTATAGCAAACCGTATGCATTGACTTAACATTGTAAACCGTATGTCAAACGCATTATCATCCCGTTTCTTTCGTTTTGCGTCTTATACGGTTTTGTCCGTTTTTTTTACCTGTACACACAACCGTAGTCTACCACGTTCTTTGGTCCGGGTGAAAAACCATATTCAACCTTATGTTTGTTTTTTGTTTTTTTTAACATGGGAGTCAATGGGAACCGTACAGAACCGTATGTGCGTACGGTTCCATCTGGTGTGCACCATACGGTTTTTGACTTTGACAAGTTTTTTTTTTCTTGGAATTTCAATTAAGCAAGTGAAACTTTATTCAAAATGGAGTGAAAAATTAAAAACATATACGTTTTTTCTTGAAGAACGGATGCAACTGGACATAATTTTTCAAACCGTAAACGGGTTGAAATTTGTACACACGTTTTGATAGTTTGGTCAGGTTTTGAAGGATCCGTTTTTTCATCAAAAACCTGATACAGGAACTGTATTGCAAAAACGTGGTGTGCATGCACCCTACCATGGTTTTTGGTCTGGTGAAAAACCATATTAATATGTATACGTTTTTTTAAAAATACAGGAGTTAATGGGAACCGTACAGAACCGTATGTGCGTGTGGTTCCATAAGGTTTTCACCATACAGTTTTTTTCTTGGAATTTCACTCAAACAAGTGAAACTTTTTTTCATAATGGAATGAAAAGTTAAAAACATATAAGTTTTTTTTCTTAAAAAACAGATGCAACTGGACATCATTTTTCAAACCGTATACAAGTTAAAATTTGTACACACGTTCTGCTACAGTTTAGTCAGGTTTTGAGGAATCAGTTTTTTTCTCAAAAACCTGATACGGGAACTGTATTGCAAAAACGTTGTGTGAACCCAGCCGAAGCTTATATTGTGCTGTACATTTGGTGCAGATTCCGCGAACCATTCCTTATTGAAGAGACTTCAGTAGTCATAAGGCTGCATATATTAGGTTAGACAATGGGGTTTTTACATTGGTTTAATGTTCTGTCATTGCACACAAACGCAATGCTATACATGAAACAGCGGTGCATTGGGTGTATCTGTTCATAGGAAAAAAAGCTGTTTTTCTTTTATTAGGGTTAACTCTTGAAAGATGTTTCTTAATGTGCACTTACCGCCTATGTCAGTGTTTCTCAACCAGGGTTCCTCCAGGTGTTGCAAAACTACAACTCCCAGCATGCCTGGACAGCCAAAGGATAGGGGATAAGATGTCTGATCGCTGGGTACCCCTGGCATCTCGGCTGCAGTACCCCGCTGTCATTACTGCGCATAGCAAACTCGCTCTGTGCATAATGACAGGCGATACAGGGGCTGGAGCATCGTGATGTCACGGCCCGCCCCCTCAATACAAGTCTATGGGAGGGATTATGGCGGCCGTCACGCCCCTCCCATAGGCTTGCATTAAGGGGGCGAGTCGTGATGTCACGATGCTCCAGCCCCTGTATCGCCCGTCATTACGCACAGTGCTGCAGCCGATATCCCGGGGGTCCTCACAGTTTGAGACCACTGATCTAGGCCCTTGTGTTTAATGAAACCAGAAATTGGTTAAGAAAATTCTGTGATACCCAGTGTCTACAATATAGGTCTGTGCGGTGTTAAGTTAGATATGTAAACTACATTCCCTGAAAATATACTTTTTAATAGCAAACAAAACTTTGCTTTAAATGTCAGACGTCAGAGCTTGTCTTTACTGGACTGACCTGTTCCACAAGTAATTGGGGAAGAACAGACTTCAGTAGATAACTTCTTGCTAGGTTGTGTGCATATTGTAGTTTACTGTAGCTGTAGATCTGTTGTACTGTATACTCTGAGGACATACCAGACAATATCTGGTGACCTCTTTACACTACCTAGTAGAGATGCCCAGTTTGGACAACAGCATTTTTCTATTATCTAGTCATTAATCAGCTTAAAAGTTCCTTCAGGAGAGGAGACATAAGGGCTGCTCTACTGATGGATTCCACAACAGAACAGAGCAGCCTGCAATGGATGTGACAATATGTAGGCTGCAGAAGAGAAACTGAGAACATTTTTTAATAAAGACGTATGGGAAAATGCGCCTGATATGACAAGACTCCTTTGTGTGAGTGAAGCCTGCCTTGTGTCTGGCATAACCTGAAACTAGTGTGTACTTAGCAGGGCATGCAATGGTGCTATTGAAGAAGGCGGCTTCCTTTAATAAAGGGACAGCATTTTCTTGGCAGTAGAATGATTAGAGAAGGCATTGGCGCTCCTACGAGAAGTAACTTGCCAGCTCCAGGCCATTGTATACTTCATGGCTCCTCCCGTGATGCAATGACATATTATTATAAGGCAGAACGATAAATATGGAGGAGGTTACTACAACTTGTACTGTCCTGTTGTTGTAAAGTAAGTGAATGGCAGTATACAGATTATGCCAACTACATGTGTGAATACATAAATCTCCTATTTTTTTTTTACTCATTTAACCCCTTAAGTACTCAGCCCATTTTGGCCTTAAGGACTCAGACAATTTTATTTTTACGTTTTCATTTTTTCCTCCTCGCCTTCAAAAAATCATAACACTTTTTTATATTTTCATCCACAGACTAGTATGAGGGCTTGTTTTTTGCGCGACCAGTTGTGTTGTAATGACATTACTCACGTTACCATAAAATGTATGGCGCAACCAAAAAAATACTACTTGTGTGGGGAAATTAAAAAGAAAACCGCATTGGAAGGTTTCTTTTTTGCGCCGTACAATTTACAGTAAAAGTGACGAGTTCTTTATTCTTTGGGTAAATACGAATAAAATGATACCCATGATAGCACACTTTTCTATTACTGTCGGGTTTAAAAAAAAATCGCAAACTGTTTAACCAAATTAGTATGTTTAAAATCCCCCTATTTTGAAGACCTATAACTTTTTCATTTTTCCGATATGAGGGCTCATTTTTTGCACCGTGATATGTACTTTTTGATTCCATATTTGCTTATATAAAACTGTTAATACTTTTTTTTCTTTTTGGAATAAAATTTTTATAAAAAAGCAGCTATTTTGGACTTTTATTTTTTTTATTTTTGTACGTTCACGCCGTTCACTGTACGTTATCATTAACACTTTATTTTAATAGTTGGGATATTTACGCACACGGCGATACCAAATATGTATATAAAAAAAAAATTTTTTTGGGGGGGGGGGGGTGTGAAATAGGGAAAATGGGACAATTTACGTTTTTGAGGGAGGGGGTTTTTCAAATTTTTTTTAACTTGTAATTTTAACTTTTTTTACTTTTTATTTTTACACTTTAATAGTCCCCATAGGGGACTATTTATAGCAATCATTCGATTGCTAATACTCTTCAGTGCTATGCATAGGACATAGCACTGATCAGTATTATCGGTCATCTTCTGCTCTGGTCTGCTCGATCTCAGACCAGACCAGAGCAGAAGACCCCGGGAGACGGCCGGAGCCAGGTGAGAGGACCTCCGGCCGCCATGCTGGATGATCAGATCGGCGCGGCAGCGCTGCGGGTGGTCCGATTGTCCATTTTAGTGACCGCAGTGCTGCAGATGCCATGATCTGTATTGATCACGGCATCTGAGGGGTTAATGGCGGACATACGCGGATATCCGCCATTACGGGCGGGTCCCTGACTGCTATCAGCAGCCAGGTTATGTATTGGACATAAATGTACGTCCTGGTGCGTTAAGTACCAGCTCACCAGGACGTACATTTACGTCCTGCGTCGTTAAGGGATGTTTGAAAGAAAGCTGATGCTGATTATACTAATAACGGTTAGAATTCTAAACAAATGTACAATTCCTGATAATGGTTGTCATCTTTATGGTGATAATCTTTGCTCGGAAACATTTCACATAATGTTCAATGAAAATAATTACTGTATGTTCCGGTGTATAAGACGACTTTTTACCCCTGGAAAATGTTATCAAAAGTCAGGGGTCGTCTTATAGGGCGGGTGCGGCAGTTGGCCGAGACGCCCGGGGGTACGGATAGAGAGCGAGCGGAGCGAACGGGGTATGGATAGAGAGAGTGGTGCTGTGCCCAGAAAAACATGCATCTTTCACTCGTTCAGCCCGCCCTTGTATGTATCCTAATGCCGTACCTCTTTCTCCGCCACTCAGATCTCGCTCCTGGGGAGTGCAGTGAAGCGGGGCAGGCGCGCATGTGTGACATCTGAGGCGGCGCACGCATGAATGTGCGAGATCTGAGAGGCGGTGCAGGTGCGCAGGTGCAAAATCTGACAGGCGGCGCTGGTGCGCATTTGTGAAATCAGAGAGGCAGAGAAGGAGGTACGGTAATGGGATACAAGGGTGGAGCATGTGCGAGACCAGAGAGGTGTAGAAGGAGGTACGGTAATAGGATATAAGTACTTCAATGACAAGGAAAGAAAATTCAGCTCACCATATGTAGTTCCCAGACCCAGATCACGTATATTGTAACACACCTCTCCAGGTGGAAGACTCGGAATGAGGCAAGGGCCGTGTTCCCAGGTGCAGCAATTGGACAGAAGAGGAAATGGCATCCGGGTCCCAGACTGGATAAAACTGTAGCTTTATTGTATCATATTAAAATCCAAAATAGAACATAATGCGGATAAGAACAAACGAAATGCAACCAATGCGTTTCGACCTGTTAACAAGTCTTAACCATGATTAAGACTTGTTAACAGGTCGAAACGCGTTGGTTGCGTTGCGTTTCATTTGTTCTTATCCGCATTATGTTCTATTTTGGATTTTAATATGATACAATAAAGCTACAGTTTTATCCAGTCTGGGAGCCGGATGCCATTTCCTCTTCTGTCTAATTGCAATAGGATACAAGGGCGGGCCAGACGGGTGAAAGAGGTATGTACCGCTCTGATAGTCTTGGAGATAGGGAGGGCTGGGCAGGCAGGGAGAGCTGACCAATCCAAGCAGGCTTTGTATACAACAACCAGCCAATCACTGGTAAGGTACCGTACATCACGGTAGAGGGGGTAGTCTTATACGGCAAGTATATCCCAAACTCTATATTTTAACTGTAAAGGTTGGGGGTTGTCTTATACGCCGGAAAATACGCTATTTGTTGATTGAAAAACATGTAGTTTGATTTCCATAGTCTCACTGCCCCTGCTCTTCAAACCTATTGCTACTGTACACCGTGCATGTATGTCACATGTGGGATTGAATGTTCATGTTTGGCTCTGTGCACACCACACTTTATGTTTGATTTATATGTTGTGGTCGTTTCTATGGTTGTGACAGTCTTTGTTCTAGTCACAGCTTGGTACCACTCCAGTGTTATCCAAATACAGTTTACATGTGACGCCACAAGCCATAACTGGCCCCGGTGCTCATGGGCACTTCTCTTGGCCTTGACAGGTGAATATAGGTTTATTTTGTCCCCTATTAACAAGTCCTACGACCAGTGGAAAGACATAGACCACTCTATGTTCTAGCTGGAGAGGTCCCAGTAGAAGCAGGCAAGCCCTGCTCTATAATACTGAAGTTATCATGTACTGTTGCATATATCTGCTATATAACCAGCCTATATATTAGGACTGTGTTTCCCAACCAGGGTGCCTCCAGCTGTTACAAAACTACAACACCCAGCATGACCGGACAGCCGAAGGCTGTCCGGGCATGCTGGGAGTTGTAGTTTTGCAACAGCTGAAGGCACCCTGTTGGGGAACTCTTTGTAAGGGTATGTGTACCTAAGTGATCATGGCATCATTCTTCCTCTATTACAGAGTAGTTATATTCCAGACCATTGTAATCACAGATGACTCAATATTTTTCTTGCTTTCCCAGAATCCATTGTACTCTTTAGTGTAAATCCCATGAGAACTGTAATACTCCTGACTAATATAGGAGTATTTAATTCAAACTTCTACCCAGAAAACCTCTGGGCTGGTTTTATTCTTTAGGGCCAGAATGCACTGTGATTGTAAAAGAAAACGTATGCATCATTGCTGTAGGTTCTGTCTTGATGAATGGTGTTTTTTTTTTTCTTCTCATTAATCATATATATATATATTTTTTTCTTTTTCAGATTTTCATTCTCTTGTAAAAACAAAGTAAACAGAAAGCATTATGACAGCTGAGACTCAGACCCTGAATTTTGGCCCTGAGTGGTAAGTGCCATGTTTACTTATGACAGGATACTCTGTCTTTTTATGATGTGATATTAAAATAATGTTATCTGATATCAAAAGAAAACTCAATCAGGTGAATAGATGTCTTTTTGCCATTTTTTTTTTCCTTTATAGATCCTGACTAAGGCGGCATCACCTCAGTTAGATATTAACACTTTACTCCTTAGCCTGTTTTGTTCTTAAAGGAGGACACCAGTATATAAAAATTGTCCCCCAAAAAATAGATGTACACACCTTCCTCCACTCCCCTGGGGCCTCTGGTAACCTGCTCCGGTCTGCGCCGCGAACCTCTTCCTGGTTGCCGGTGGCTGGCGAGTCATACTGCACTCAGCCAATCACCCCCGGCCGGAGTGAAGTCCCGACTCTGCCTGCGATAGGCTGAGCGGCAGTGTGAGAACGCTTCAGGACACAAAATTCTTCACTACACGGGCACCTGCTGCCGGGGCCGAAAATGTCACACTACCCCTCAGCCTATCGCCGGCCGAGCCGGGACTTTGCTGCGGCCGGTGATTGGCTGAGCGCAGTATGACTCGCCAGCCACCGGCAACCAGGAAGAGGATCGCGACGGAGACTGGAGATAGTTACCGGAGGCCCCGGGGGAGCGAAGGAAGGTATGTACATCTTTTTTTTTTTTTTTTTTTTTTTTACTGCCGACAGTATGGGGGACAATTTTTATATTCTGGAGTTCTCCTTTAATGACTAAGGCAAATTTTCTAAATCTGACACGTCCATTTATTTGGTGATAACTTTGGAACGCTTTTACTTTACTTATGAAAGCAATTCTGAGATTCTTTTTTTTCGTGACCTAATGTACTTTACATTAGTGGTAAATTTTGATTGATATATATAACAGTTTTAGTTTAAAAAAAAATCCAAAATTCTGCTAAAAAAAAAAAAAATTTTTAGCATTTTTCTAGATTAATTATTTTTCTTTAAGTGTCAGTCAAAATTCCAGCTGAAAATTCCAGCTTGTCCACCCTCACTCTCTCCAGCTGGAAAAAGGGGTCCAATTTTAGTATAATGCTTATGATTGAATTCTTCATTATGTTTAATTTTGTATATATATATATTTTTTCAGGCTTAGGGCTTTGTCAAGCGGGGGCTCTGTTATATCCCCACCCCTCTCCCCAGCATTGCCAAAGTATAAACTTGCAGACTATCGGTACGGCCGGGAAGAGATGCTAGCACTTTATGTAAAGGACAATAAGGTAAGCCAGTCGTATATCAGAATGTCTTGTCTCCAGTTCACAGTTCTTAAACGGTAGATGTATGTTTATATTAATGACTTCAAAGAGCATCATGTTACTAAATACTTAACTTTTTCTCCTTTTTATTTTTTTATTTTTTTTGATGCACACAGACAACTTTTTGTTCTGTTGCTAAATTTTGCTTGTGTTGGATTCAGTTTTGACAACAACTGTTTCAAACCCAGGACAATAAAAACACAAGTTTCTAGTTTTGTGCGTGAAAATGTCTCATAAGGAAGCAAAACAAACACATTTGGGTAATTCTTAAAGCTAGAAGATGTGGGGGGGGGGGGGAAATATATATACAGTGGGCCAAAAAAGTATTTAGTCAGCCACCAATTGTGCAAGTTCTCCCACTTTAAAAGATGAGAGGCCTGTAATTTTCATCATAGGTATACCTCAACTATGAGAGACATAATGAGAAAAAAAATCCATAATCCATCTGATTTTTAAAGAATGTATTTGGAAATTATGGTGGAAAATAAGTATTTGGTCAATAACAAAAGTTCATCTCAATACTTTGTTATATACCCTTTGTTGGCAATGACAGAGGTCAAACGTTTTCTGTAAGTGTTCACAAGGTTTTCACAAACTGTTGCTGGTATTTTGGCCCATTAATCCATGCAGATCTCCTCTAGAGCAGTGATGTTTTGGGGCTGTCGCTGGGCAACACAGACTTTTAACTCCCTCCAAAAGTTTTCTATGGGGTTGAGATCTGGAGACTGGCTAGAAGGGCTGGGCGGTATACCGGTTCATACCGAATACCGAATTTTTTTTCTCTGCACCTTATAAATTTTTCCCATACCGCAATACCGGTTGGGCCCCTCCCCCCCTCGAATGAATGAATTATCAGCCACAGATGAGTGGCCACAGATGCGGCGGCGCTTGAAATGAATGAGTTTGCGGCCGCCAGCGCTTTATATGAATGACTTGCCGGCTGCGGCGCTTTAAATTAATGAAATGCGGGCCGCGGCGCTTTAAATGAATGACACCACGGGGTGAGATCTTGCGTGAAGCCCCAGATAGAGATTATCAGTGGTCTTGTATGTCGTCCATTTTCTAATAATTGCTCCATCAGTTGATTTCTTCACACCAAGCTGCTTGCCTATTGCAGATTCAGTCTTCCCAGCCTGGTGCAGGTCTACAATTTTGTTTCTGGTGTCCTTTGACAGCTCTTTGGTCTTGGCCATAGTGGAGTTTGGAGTGTGACTGTTTGAGGTTGTGGACAGGTGTCTTTTATACTGATAACAAGTTCAGACAGGTGCCATTAAAGGGGTACTCCCGTGGAAAACTTTTTTTTTTTTTTTTTAAATCAACTGGTGCCAGAAACTTAAACAGATTTGTAAATTATTTCTATTAAAAAATCTTAATACTTCCAGTACTTTTTAGGGGCTATATACTACAGAAGAAATTATTTTCTTTTTGGATTTCTCTGATGTCATGACCACAGTGCTCTCTGCCTACCTCTGCTGTCAATTTTTGGAACTGTCCAGAGCAGGAGAAAATCCCCATAGCAAACATATGCTGCCCTGGACAGTTCCTAAAATGGACAGCAGAGGTCAGCAGAGAGCACTGTGGTCATGACATCAGAGAAATCTAAAAAGTAAAGCATTTCCTCTGTAGTATATAGCCCCTAAAAAGTACTGTAAGGATTCAGATTTGTAAATTACTAAAAAAATCTTTTTAAAGGGGTATTCCAGGATTTTTTTTTGACTATGCTACAGGGGCTGTAAAGTTAGTGGAGTTCATAATATAGTGTCTGTACCTGTGTGATGGTTTTCTCACAATTCTGTGATTTTCACCAGCATACAAAATGACTGTTGTCTCTGACTTTTCCCACATTGCAATGCGACCGAGACCTGACTCGCTAGTCAGCTGATGACAGGGAGCCTGTCTGCTTCAATGGGTGGAGGGATCCATCTGCAACTAATGTGACAGCTGTAGGCACCCTGATTGAAAACCACAGGTCTTTCGATGGATGCAGCTCATTTAAGTTTCAATGGGTGGAGTGGCTGATGTTTGGGAGGGAGGAAAATGGAATTGTGGGACTTGTAGTCAAAAAAAGAAGTCAAACAGGAAATACAAGTTCACAAAAAGCTAGCCACAGTGTTATGGTAATCTCACAACATAGCCATTTAGCCCCAAGACAAGCGCAGATCCTTCCTAAGCATGTCCATTACTGCCTGCCAGGTACGTACTAAAATCACCTTATGGTGGATAACCCCTTTAACTTTTTGGCACCAGTTGATAAAAAAAAAAAAAAAATTAAAATAAATAAAAGTTTTTCCCATGGGAGCACCCCTTTAATACAGGTAATGAGTGGAGGACAGAGAAGGCTATTAAAGAAGAAGTTACAGGTCTGTGAGAGCCAGAAATCTTGCTTGTTTGTAGGTGACCAAATACTTATATTCCACCATAATTTGCAAATAAATTCTTTCAATATCAGACAATGTGATTGTAAAGATATATTTTTTCTCATTATGTCTCTCATATTTGAGGTATACCTATGATGATAATTACAGGCCTCTCTCATCTTTTTATTTGGAAGAACTTGTAC
The DNA here is from genome assembly GCF_029499605.1 of Hyla sarda. Classification (NCBI taxonomy): domain Eukaryota; kingdom Metazoa; phylum Chordata; class Amphibia; order Anura; family Hylidae; genus Hyla; species Hyla sarda. Next base: position 93,775,887 of record NC_079191.1, on the reverse strand, counting down.
AATTGGTGGCTGACTAAATACTTTTTTGCCCCACTGTGTGTGTGTGTGTGTGTGTGTGTGTGTGTGTGTGTGTGTGTGTGTGTATATATATATATATATATATATATATGTGTGTGTGTTTGTATGTGTGTGTGTATATATATATATATATATATATATATTTTTTTTTTTTTTTTCTTTATATATGTGCTGTCCAACTCCTAAATGACCACTCGCTATCTATTGTTGGTGTAACAGCAATCACAATGATCATAAAACATGTGGGTTTCATGTCTTTATGAAAGCTGCAACCAGAAACCTGAAATAAAAGACAAAAACATTTTTCCATCTGGATCACTACAGAGCAGCAATAAATGAGGGCCCTATAAATAATACTGGAAGGGGTCATGTTTCATATGGTACTCTACTTCTGAGCCTTGCTTCAGCCTGGTCTTAGAGTGCGTTCACACTGCGGAATCTCCGCTCGATGATTTCAGTGAGAGGAGATTCCGTCTGTTGGCCGCCGCTAAAAATACTTCGGCGCTAGGGCCGCGGGGCACTGAGCCGTCACCATTGACGGCTATGCAGTGCTCGCGGAATCCGCGCAAAGAATCAACATGTTCTTTCTTTGTGCGGAACAGTTTCAGCGGCGGAATTGTCTGCCGCTGAAATTCCGCAGTGTGAACGGGTCTAGGGGAGACCCATTCACACTAATGTTAACGTACCCTTATTGTGAAAATGATGCGAATAAATGTCACAATACATTAGTCTTTTTACTCTAACAGGGGATGATGGGGCTTCTGAAGATATATGAGAAAACTATAGTGTAAAAATATTGTACAATACACATTGAACAACTTTGGGATCTTTTGGAAAGTAAAATATAAATAAAATATATCCAAAAACACTGTAATAGTCACATAATGAAATAGAATGGCCAACACATTATTTCCGATGCCCTGATGTTAATATGTGTGTTCTTACTATTGTTATATAATAGAACTGTAATAACAATATAAATATAAACAATGTAAATAAAATGTGTTTAGTACTACTTGCATCACTGCTTAGCAAGGGAACCATGATGCCAGTAGTATGACATGTAGCCACTGACTGTCTGCAGCAGTCACGTACTGCTAGTAAACAAAGGCACGGGTGTCCGCTGGGGCTTCTGCACTGTATTCCAGTGGAATTGGAGTTATAAGGTTTTTATGTTATTTAATACTTTGGGGCTCTATGTTTTTCAATAGCTGGACAAGGGGGATAATCCTAACATTTAAACTTAACATGTATTAACAGGATAGATGGTAGAGATCCAAATAATGCTTTGACCGACCCCCCTACCGATCACAAGAACTGGGGTCTCATGCACATTTTTTTTTAATGCCAGAGTACCCCAATAACCCCTCCAATCATACATCCTAACCTTTTCAGCAGATGTGTCCTTTGTGGAAAAACCCCTTTAAATCTATAATGGTTGACTTTCATCTTGTGCATGGCTGGCTGAAAACATGAATCATAAACTTTATTTATTCAGAGTTTTAATCCTTTTTTGATGCCTTTTATGCTACAAACACATCCATTTTGTTTTCTGCTAATCTCCATGGAGCAGTATGTAGGTCAGAGGTACTGGATCTAATAAAACTCAGATCAGCTTTGATGGGAATAAATATTACAGCGTGTCCATTGCTTCTTACACCTGCAAAGAATGTTCCATGATGGTATATTCTGACTTGTTTTTTTTTTTTATTAAAATAAAGAAAAGTGGAAAAATACTAGAGCAAAATATATTTAATCCTGCACCTGATGGCCTGAAAATCCTTCTAATATCTAAGAACAAGTGCGCAAAAGGGTCTTCATATACAAGTTGTGCGGTCATTCTGTATCCTACATAAGCATGCATTGTGTGCTAATTTTCTCTAGTGGCTGAGATCTGTGCAGTTCAGTGTTCCCAACCAGTGTGCCTCCAGCTGTTGCAAAACTACAACTCCCAGCATTTCCGGACAGCCGTTGGCTGTCCAGGCATGCTGGGAGTTGAAGTTTTGCAATAGCTGCAGGTACCCTGGTTGGGAAACACTGGTGTAGTTGTCTGGGCACTGTGCATGCATAAGTTTGTATACGTTGTGTATACATATCCGTAACGTATAGTTTAGTATGGTATACACGCTCAACTTGTACAAAGTCCCTTTTGCGCAGTTGTTGGTATTACCGTATTTATCGGCGTATAACACACATTTTGTAGGCAAAATTTTTTAGCCTAAAGTCTATGTGCGTGTTATACACCGATAAGCTGCTGCAGTTCAATGATTTAAAGTGGGCACTTTAAATCCATGAACTGCAGCGGCTTTTGTAGGTCCAGAGATCGCCCTATTCTCTGCCCCTGCCTATCCTGGGGTCCAGAGACCGCCGGCGCTGCCCCATTACTTCCCCATCCCCAGTTTTATAATTACCTGTTCCCGGGGTCCATGCTGCTTCTGGCTCCGGCGTCTCCTGTGTCGTTACTATGCGCTGCGCAATGACGAGTGGCGTCTTCAACGCGACATCACCATCAGTGGCCCTGCGCACAGTGACAGCTAAGGACACCTCCGGAGCCAGAATCAGCATGGAACTGACCCCAGGAACAGGTAATTATAAATCCGGGGATGGGGGAGGTAATGGGGCAGCGGCGGCGGCGGTCTCTGGATAGCCAGGGGGAGAGAAGCGGTGGCAGCAGGACTCTAGACCCCAGGAAAGGCAGGGGAGAGAAGCGGGCAGCGACTGCCTCTCTCCCCCTGCGTTTCCTGGGGGCTTCTGCGTGGTCAGAAATAGTCTATCAGGGTATACACATGCACACACATGCACCCTCATTTTACCAAGGATATTTGGGTAAAAAACTTTTTTTTACCCAAATATCCTTGGAAAAAGGATGGTGCGTGTTATAGGCCGGTGCATGGTATACCCCGATAAATACGGTATATTAAATTTTAAATGGTTGACTGGATTGCCATTTTTACAGCTTGCTACAGCTAAGGCATTTGGTTTTTCAGTATCAGCATACATTCTTTATTATAGATCGGCTTTCTAATCTCCCTTGTGGCAAAAAAAAAAGTCAAAATGGTCACGTGCTAAATGAGCATGAATTTACTAGTTCTAGTAGTAAAAACGACTTTAAACAGATTTATAATTTTTTTTTAAACAGGTTTATTTAAGATTTTGCAGAACATACAAGAGCAATGCCAATGTAGGACATAGTATGGTGCCATAATACAGAGCCCTAAGACAAAGTATTTGTGCAGACAGGAGAATAAAGATAGGAGACATGGAGAGAGTCAAATGGAGATCCGGAAGTTCGGATGTCCAACTTGACCCAAAAATCGATTGTTCAATCACAACTATGCAAATGCACCCTTACAGACCAAGTCAATGGATAATGATATTGTGGCCTTCATTTTACCAGGATCCATGACCATTATGACCGCTTTGAATAGTAATAGTAATGAATAGTGCTGCAGCTAGAGCTCCGTTCATTCTCTGTTGTGCTTTTCCCATCTATCTCTGCAGCACCACTGAAAATGTGACCTTATGTCTACTACTACAAGCAAGGCCTAGTGTCAAAAGGTTTTCTAATTCAAGCTATGTTCTATAATTTACAAAATGTTTACATTTATTCTCTTCTCATTGGAAGATTAGCAGTTTAAAAGTGTCCTTTGTGTTAGCAGCAATAATGGTTATTCATATATTAAGAGTTTGTTTTGTAGGCCATTAGAGCAGAACTGTACACTAGAATCTTATACAGCCTGTAAACACCTTTTGAGGTTCAGATGCGTAACTAGAATATTTTGTGCTGTAGGTTCCTTTAGACCTTCTGGACAAAGAGTTTTTTCCTATTTTGAAAGAGGAGCCCCTACTACCTTTGGCACTTGTTCCGTTTACTGAGGAGGAGCAGGTAAGATCTAAGGAAGCTCTCAGGAGTCACAAATTTTTATCCTAAGGGACAGTAGAAATGTTTTATTTCTCAGCACGCTAGCATTATGGTACCGCCTGGAGTAAAACATCAGCCAGTAATCTGCCACAATCCCTACCGGGTAATCTGACTTTTCAGCTTTCCAACATAAATAAGTCCCTTTTTCTTTGGCCCACTCCGGTGCCTCTGTATACTTTCTCTGATGACATGCTCTAACAGCTTTTTTAAAATTTATTTATTTTTATTATTTGAAATTTTTTGTATTTCCACAATTTTTCGTTTCATTTTTTTTTTAACCTTATATTCCAACAGAGAAACTTCTCAATGTCTGTTAACAGTGCTGCTGTACTGCGCCTTATGGGAAGGGGCAGTAGTGGAGGAGGGGGAACAGTAGTAGGGGCTCCTAGAGGTCGGAGTTCCTCCAGAGGTCGAGGTAAGTTGATTTTTTGAATAATGGGTATACCTTATGACTGTTTACTTTTTACAGCGTGTTTATACTTTTACTTATGTAGAAAACATTGACTCATGCTATGTTACTACTTTTAGTTACAACCTTTATTATATTTCTGAGTTATTTACATTTTGTTGACGGCAGAGGCAATCAGCATATTTAGGGTGCATTGACCAGATATCATATATATATATATATATATATATATATATATATATATATATATATATAATATAATATAATATAATATAATATAATATAATATAATATAATATATATATATATATAATTTTTTTTTTTTTTTTTTTTTTTTTTATAGAACATATACATTGAGTGATACTGTGTACATTGACTTACATTATAAAATAAAAGGGCAAAAACATATATTTTTTTGGCGTACCCAATAGTGTAGTTGACTGTTTTTGCATTCACCAACATTAATCATACTGTAACAGAAACATTGTAATATACACACAAACACTGTGAACGCACCCTTGCTGACTTATTGACATTTTAACTATTTAATGTCAGGATTATTTTGGCCTTAACCCCTCAACGACACAGGACATAAACGTACGTCCTGTTGCGGTGCTACTTAACGCACCAGGACATACATTTACGTCCTATACATGACTGAGAACATCGGAGCGATGCTCGTGTCATACGCGGCAGGTCCCGGCTGCTGATAGCAGCCAGGGACCTACCGCTAATGGCAGACATCCGCCATTAACCCCTCAGATGCCGTGATCAATACAGCGGATATCCGATCATCCAGAATGGCAGACGGAGGTCCCCCGACCTGCCTCCGCTGCCTTCCACAGGTCTTCTGCTCTGGTCTGAGATCGAGCAGACCAGAGCAGAAGATGACCGATAACACTGATCAGTACTATGTCCTATACATAGCACTGAACAGTGTTAGCAATCAAATGATTGCTATAATTAGTCCCCTATGGGGACTATTAAAGTGTAAAATTAAAAGTTTAAAAAAATGTGAAATATCCCCTCCCAAATAAAAATTTTAATTGTCCAATTTTCCCAATTTCACCCCCAAAAAGTGTAAAAAAAAAATAAAAAAAATGAATAAACATATTTGGTATTGACGCATGCGTAAATATCCAAACTATTAAACTGTAATGTTAAGGATATATCGCAGGGTGAACGGCGTGAACATTAAAAAAAAAGTCCAAAATTGCTGCTTTTTTTAAAGAACATTTTATTTAAAAAAAATAGATAAAAAATGTATTAAGTCTTATATATGCAAATATGTTATGAATAAAAAGTAGAGATCACGGCGCAAAAAATGAGACCACATACTGCCGCTTATACGGAAAATGAAAAAGTTATAGGTCTTCAAAATAGAGGGATTTTAAACGTACAGCGGTCCCTCAAGTTACCATATTAATTGATTCCAGGACGACCATTGTATTTTGAAACCATTTTATGTTGAGACCAGAACTCTATGGAAACCTGGTAATTGGTTCTGAAGCCCCAAAATGTCATCCAAAAATAGGAAAAAGTGAGGATTAAACAATAATAGACAACTAATATAGATAAAGCAAATCCTTACATATAAAAGTAATAAAGAGCTGGAAATGGAAGCTGTAATCACTGTCTATGTAGAGGACAGGAGCTTCTTCAGGGTCGTGTACAGTACGCACAGTGTCCCAAAAAAGTAACATGGGGCCGCCCTTACTTGGTGTCCAAAAGAGCAGCTAACTCTGGTACAGGTAAATAGTACAGAACATGTAATACCTCCCTGTACTGTAGGGGGCGCTACCAGACAGCCAGTCAGTGCATGGACTTTAGGAATACAGGTGTTTTACCAGTAAAATGCCCATTCTGATTGGTCGGTTCTTTCAGCCATTGACATGTTTCACAGATCTGGAATGTACATTGTATGTTGAGTCTGGTTTCAAGTTACTACGGTCCAGAAAAGGCCACTGTATGTTGAAATTAGTGTATGTTGAGGCCATTGTAAGTTAAGGGATCACTGTACTAATTTGGTTAAAAAGTTTGCGATATTTTTTTCTTTAAGCGCAACAGTAATAGAAAAGTATGTAATCATGGGTATCATTTTAATCGTACTGACCCAAAGAATAAAGAACACGTCATTTTTACCATAAATTGTACGGCGTAGAAACAAAACCTTCCTAAATTTGTAAAATTGTGGTTTTCTTTTTAATTTCCCCACACAAATAGTATTTTTTTGGTTGCGCCATACATTTTATGGTAAAGTGAGTGATGGCATTACAATGGGCAACTGGTCACGCAAAAAACAAGCCCTCATACTAGTCTGTGGATGAAAATATGAAAGAGTTATGATTTTTTGAAGGCGAGGAGGAAAAAAATAAAACGTAAAAATAAAATTGTCTGAGTCCTTAAAGGAGAACTTGGGAATATAAAAATTGTCCCCCATACTGCAGGCAGTAAAAAAAATAAAGATGTACATACCTTCCTCCGCTCCCCCGGGGCCTCCGGTAACCGGCTCCGGTCTCTGCCGCGATCCTCTTCCTGGTTGCTGGTGGTCGTCGAGTCATACTTCGCTCAGCCAATCACCAGCCGCAGTGAAGTCCCGACTCGGCCGGCGATAGGCTGAGCGGCAGTGTGAGAACACTTCAGGACACAAAATTCTTCTCTACACCGTCACCTGCTGCCGGGGCCGAAAACGTCACACTGCCGCTCAGCCTATCGCCAGCCGAGTCGGGACTTCACTGCGGCTGGTGATTGGCTGAGCGAAGTATGACTCGACGACCACCAGCAACCAGGAAGAGGATCACGGCAGAGACCGGAGCCGGTTACCGGAGGCCCCGGGGGAGCGGAGGAAGGTATGTACATCTTTATTTTTTTTTATTGCCAGCATTATGGGGGACATTTTTTATATTCCCGAGTTCTCCTTTAAGGCCAAAATAGGCCGAGTCCTTAAGGGGTTAAATGTCTACTCTGCGAATTAAGAAAAAAAAATGTCTGGTACACAAATAAAGCTACAATTGATTCTTTTTTTGGTCACTTTAACCCATCTACCCCAAGTGGTACTGATAAAAAGAGCAGACCACAAAGCGAAAAATGAGCCCTTACACAGCTCTGTAAACAAAAAATTAAAAGTTAATGGGGTTTAAAAGCATTTTTATAAAAAAAAATTTTTTTTAAGCAGTAGAAAAATACCAAAACTATATTAACCCCTTAAGGACGCAGGGTTTTTCCGTTTTTGCATTTTCATTTTTTCCTCATCACCTTCTAAAAATCATAACTCTTACAATTTTGCACATAAAATTCCATATGATGGCTTATTTTTTGCGCCACCAATTCTACTTTTCAGTGACATTAGTCATTTTACCCAAAAATCCACGGCAAAACAGGAAAAAAATTCATTGTGCTACAAAATTGAAGAAAAAATTTCATTTTGTAAATTTTGGGGGCTTCCGTTTCTACGCAGTGCATTTTTCGGTAAAAATAAAACTTTCTCTTTCTTCTGTAGGTCCATACGGTTAAAATGACATCCTACTTAGGGTGGGTTCACACTACGTTTTCTCCCATACGGGAGCGCATACGGCAGGGGGGAGCTAAAACCTCGAGCTCCTGTATGCCTTCGTATGCGCTCCCGTGTGTCATTCATTTCAATGAGCCGGCCGGAGTGAAACATACGGTCCGGTCGGCTCATTTTTGCGCCGTATGCGCTTTTACGACCGGACCTCAAACCGTGGTTGACCACAGTTTTATGTCCGGGGGAAAAGCGCATACAGCGCAAAAATGAGCCGACCGAACGTTTCACTCCGGCCGGCTCATTGAAATGAATGACACACTGGAGCGCATACGAAGGCATACGGGAGAGCGAGGTTTTAGCTCCCCCCTGCCGTATGTGCTCCCGTATGGGAGAAAACGTAGTGTGAACCCAGCCTTATATAGGTTGGATATTGTCGTACTTTGGAAAAAAATCATAACTATATGCAATAAAATTTATATGTTTAAAAATTCTCATCTTCTAACCCCTATAACTTTTTTGTTTTTCTATGTACGGGCCGGTATGAGGACTCATTTTTTGAAGTTTTTATCGGTACCATTTTTGTATTGATCGGACTTTTTGACCGCTTTTTATTCATTTTTTCATGATATAAAGTGTGACCAAAAATACACTATTTTGGACTTCGGAATTTTTTTGCGTGCACTCCATTGACCGTGCGATTTAATTAACGATTATTAATTAATATTATTAATTATTATTAATTAATATTATTAATATTTTTATAGTTCGGGCATTTTCACACGCGGCGATACCACATATGTTTATTTTTATTTACACAGTTTTTTTTTATGTGAGAAGGGGGGCGATTCAAACTTTTATTAGGGAAGGGGTTAAATGATCTTTGTTAACTTTTTTCACTTTTATTTTGCTATAACACTGCACACACTGATCTCCTATGCTGATCCCTGCAAAGCCATAGCTTTGCGAGGATCAGTCAGATAGGGGCTTGATTGCTCAAGCCTGTAGCTCAGGCTTGGAGCAACAACGATCGGACGCCGCGGAGACAGGTAAGGAGACCTCCGCCTGCGTCCCAGCTGATCGGAATGTTGCGATTTTATCGCGATGTCCCAATCAGCAGGACTGAGCTGCCGGGAAGGGTTTACTTTCGTTTTCAGACGCAGCGATCAAAGTTGACTGAAGGGTTAACAGCACGCGGCACAATGATCGATGCTGCGCACTGTTAGCCCAGGGTCCCGGCTATGATTAGCAGCCAGGACCGACCCGGTGTGATGCGGGGTCACGTCGTGACCCTGTTTTAACCCCTGAAGGACCAAGGACGTACCGGTACGTCCTTGGTCCTGCTCTCCTGATATAACGCAGGGTTACACAGTAACCCCGCGTCATAGTGAAGCCGGGACCCGCCTCTAATAGCGCGCGGCGCCGTGCGCTATTAACCCTTTAGCCGCGCGCTCAGAGCTGAGCCGCGCGGCTAAAAGTGAAAGTGAAAGTTGCCGGCTAGCTCAGTCGGGCTGTTCAGGATAGCCGCGGCTAATCGCTGCATCCCGAACAGCTGACAGGACAGCGGGAGGGCCCTACCTGCCTCCTCGCTGTCCGATTGCCGAATGACTGCTCAGTGCCTGAGATCCAGGCATGAGCAGTCATGCGGCAGAATCGTTGATCACTGGTTTCTTATGAGAAACCAGTGATCAATGATGAAGATCAGTGTGTGCAGTGTTATAGGTCCCTATGGGACCTATAACACTGCAAAAAAAAAGTGGGGAAAAAAAAGTGAATAAAGATCATTTAACCCCTCCCCTATTAAAAGTTTGAATCACCCCCCTTTTCCAATAAAAAAAAAACAGTGTAAATAAAAATAAACATATATGGTATCACCGCGTGCGGAAATGTCCGAATTATAAAAATATATCATTAATTAAACCGCTCGGTCAATGGCGTACGCGCAAAAAAATTCCAAAGTCCAAAATAGTGCATTTTTGGTCACTTTTTAGATCATTTAAAAATGAAGATCAATAGGTCCTATCAATGCAAAAATGGTACCGTTAAAAACTTCAGATCACGGCGCAAAAAATGAGTCCTCATACCGCCCCATACACGGAAAAATAAAAAAGTTATAGGGGTCAGAAGATGACAATTTTAAACGTATTAATTTTCCTGCATGTAGTTATGATTTTTTCCAGAAGTACGACAAAATCAAACCTATATATGTAGGGTATAATTTTAATCGTATGGACCTACAGAATAAAGATAAGGTGTCATTTTTACCGAAAAATTTACTACGTAGAAACGGAAGCCCCCAAAAGTTACTAAACTGCATTTTTTTCCCAATTTTGTCGCACAATGATTTTTTTTCCGTATCACCGTAGATTTTTGGGCAAAATGACTAACGTCATTACAAAGTAGAATTGGTGGCGCAAAAAATAAGCAATCATATGGATTTTTAGGTGCAAAATTGAAAGAGTTATGATTTTTTAAAGGCAAGGAGCAAAAAACGAAAATGCAAAAACGGAAACCCCCCCGGTCCTTAAGGGGTTAAACACTGGGACCGGGTGTAGGGTGTACAGGTACGCCCTACGTCCATAAGGAGTTAATTGGGTACCATCATAATTGTACTGACCAGAATAAAGAAAACATATCAAAAGCTAAACATTTTCGTTCACTTTCACACAACAACAATTTTGTATTTTTTTTTGCAGCGGGTAAGAATGTGTTAGTTTTTCTGCCACTCTTTGGAGATTTAAATGTTAACTCTCCATGTAACACCTTGGGATAGCGAAAACTGCAATTTTCTTTCAGAAACAGCACCACACGTCTTCATGTTGTGTATGGTATTACAACTTGCCTTTATTCACTTCAAAAGAACTGATGGTGCTGTTTTGAAGGAAATAAGCTACCGTTTGTTGTTTGATCTTGGATTACCCCTTCAAGAATCTTTATGTGCTAGAAAGATGACGTGTTGTCATAGATACGTCACAGATTGCTCACATTGGCACTACTGTTTTGACCATACAGAGACTTTTCAGTGCTCTAGTTGGCTGTTTCATTTCATATAATAAGTCTTATTTGATTTATTCAAGATATAGATCAGGTTTTCTTTATCTTTCACATTGCTTAAGGCCAGTTTATTTTATGGTACACTGCTTTCATTCTTTGCACAAAGCTAATCAATTCTACTTTACGGTTTGTGATGCGTCTACTTAATAAAAAATAAATGTTTCTGTTCTGAAAATAAATTCTGTTACAGTCATTCTTAGATTAGGGAAAACAATCCATGCAACTGTGCTAAATAAAAATATGCCTAGTTAGTAGATGGTTTACTTATGTTGTGGGGCGTAAATATAGCAGAATTACATTATCTAATATTTTGTCCTTCTAATCTGCATGGGCATTGGCTTTATGTCTCTAGAAGGATAGTAGTTGAGTTGATTGCTTCCTTAAAGGGGTATTCAGGCCATAGACATCTTGTATATCCATATACCATAGACATCTTATATATCCATATCCATAGGATAGGGAATAAGATGTCTGATTGCAGGGGGTGCCCGCCATTGGGGACCCCCGCGATTTCTATGCAGCACCCGCATTCTATGCTGGGCTGCTGCTCCAGTCTTGGAAACCTCTGTGACGCCACACCCCTTCCATTCATGTCTATTGGAGGGGGTGTGATGTCCTCCCGTAGATATGAATGGAGGGGGTGTGACGTGAGGTCACATCTCCAGTCCTGGAAACACAGAGGTTTCCGAGACTGGCGCAGCAGCCCGACATAGAATGCGGGTGCTGCACGGAGATCGCGGGGGTCCCAGCGGCAGGCCCCCCCTGCGATCAGGGATAAGATGTCTATGGCCGGAATACCCCTTTAAAGCTATGCAATGGCAGGATAAATCTGCAAACCATATTCATACATAGTGAACTTGAGGCAAAAATATTCACTGAAATACATCACAATACAAAAGTATATATTTCTCAACCTCATTCAGACATGACAGAACTCGCTTGATTTGTCATTCTGTGCTTTTGAGGCGGTGTGTCCTCACTCTGCATGACTCAAATTCCTCCCTGAGTCTGCTGTGCTGTGTCTTCTCACCCAATCACTGCAGGCTGCTCTGTAACCCCCTCCTCTCTGTTTTCACGCTGCAGTCTGATAGGACAGGAGAGAGCACGGAGGAGTGCTAGTCCCGCCTTCACTTCCTGGACTTTGTCCATGCCTGTGCTTCAGTTGAGACAAAGATGGTGCTGGAGCCAGTCAGGATTATGTTCTGGATGGTATGGCCCCTAGTGGTCTTTTTATAAGCAATGATTTTTATAAAAAGGAAATCTTATATTTTTTATTCAGTATGATAACAAGGTTAATGTTTTGCCACTGTATACAACATATAAAAGTTTTTGAATCTTACAGTGCTGATTTAAGTTTATAGTAGTACGATGATCTTGATCTTGAGAGTGAGTCATGGGGAAAATGATTAGAAACATTTGCTTTACATCTCTGTATTTGACCTGTTCCTGGTTTTGGCTAAGGGCTCATTCATATTACAGTCTGCCCCCGTTAATTCATGCCCGTTCTCAAATTAATTTGATACTGTTGCAAACTGTTGTAAAAGGATCCCATTGATGTCATTGATGTCGGGATTTTTTTTTACAGTTCTTTGTCACCTGTTTGTACCAGTTTGCCTCCTATTTAACAACGATCCTTTCCACATATAGTGCAGCAGGGGCAAGCCATATAGAAGTTCTGCGGGGGCCAGACATATAGCTATATGTCTTGCCCCTATTGTTCTTCTTTATGGCACGTCTGGCTGGACAGCCAGGGAACTCAGCCAGTGCAATGCCGACAGCTTCCCCGGCCGGCCGGCTCAATGTAATCACGATGGCACTGATTCACTTTAACCACTCTGTGCCGGCCATTCAGGGCTCCCGGCAGGGTATTTGAAAATAGTAAAAGACACTATATGCATCGCAGGGGAGCGGAGCATGCCGCCCACTCCCGATTAATAGCTTATGATGGCATTGGGTCTCAGAAGTGACACCCGGTGCGATCTGTCCCTTAGTCCCTGTACTACTACAGTTCTTTGTCACCAATTTGAACACGTTTGCTTCCTATTCCGTATTTTTGCAGGTGAAAATATGTTGCGTGCAGTATTTTTTTTTCTCTGTAAAAAAAATCAATAATTTAAAACAGGTTCTTTAACCTCTTAAGGACCAGGCCCATTTTGGCCTTAAGGACCAGAGCATTTTTTGCACATCTTACCACTGTCACTTTAAAGGGGTACTCCGGTGCTTAGAAATCTTATCCCCTATCCAAAAGATAGGGGATAAGATGCCTGATCGTGGAGTCTCGCCGCTGGGGACCCCCGTGATCTTGCACACGGCACCCCGTTTGTAATCAGTCCCCAGAGTGTGTTCGCTCCGGGTCTGATTACCGGCGACCACAGGGCCGGTGGCGTGTGACGTCACGCCTTCACCCCCGTGTGACATCACGCTCCGTCCCTCAATGCAAGCCTACGGGAGGGGGCGTGATAACTATCACGCCCCCCCCCCCCCGTAGGCTTGCATTGAGGGGCGGAGTGTGACGTCACACGCCGCCGGCCCTGTGGTCGCCGGTAATCAGACCCGGAGCGAACACGCTCCGGGGACTGATTACAAACAGGGTGCCGCGTGCAAGTTCATGGGGGTCCCTAGCGGCGGGAATCCCGCGATCAGGCATACTATCCCCTATCCTTTGAATAGGGGATAAGATGTCTAAGCATCGGAGTACCCCTTTAAGTATTAATAACTCTGGTATGCTTGTACTTTTCATTCTGATTCCAAGATTGTTTTTTTCGTGACATATTCTACTATATGTTAGTGGTCAAATTTTGTCGATACTTACATAATTTCTTGGTGAAAAATTCCAAAATTTGATGAAAAAATTGAAAATTTAGCATTTTTCTAATTTTGAAGCTCTCTGCTTGTAAGGGAAATAGACATTTCAAATAAATTATATTTTGATTTACGTATACAATATGTCTACGTTTGCATAATAAAGTTGACATGTTTTTACTTTTGGAAGACATCAGAGGGCTTAAAGGGGTACTCCACCCCTAGACATCTTATCCCCTATCCAAAGGATAGGGGATAAGATGTCTGATCGCGGGGGTCCTGCCGCTGGGGACCCCCGCAATATAGCATGCAGCACCCACCTGTTTCTTGTCCGGAAGCGCTTGAGGGTCTGGGTCGCGACCACGGGAACGGAAGTCTGTGACATCACAACTCCGCCCCCGTGTGACATCACGCCCCGTCCCCTCAATGCAAGTCTATGGGAGGGGGCGGAGTCAGTTCCCGTGGACGCGATCCAGAGCCTCCAACGCTTTCGGACAAGAAACAGGTGGGTGCCGCATGCTATATTGCGGGGGTCCCCAGCAGCGGGACCCCCGCTATCAGACATCTTATCCCCTATCCTTTGGATAGGGGATAAGATGTCTAGGGGTGGTGTACCCCTTTAAAAGTTCAGCGGCAATTTTCCAATTTTTCACAACATTTTCAAAATCTGAATTTTTCATGGACCAGTTCAGGTTTGAAGTGGATTTAAAGGGCTTTCTTATTAGAAATACACCATAAATGACCCCATTATAAAAACTGCCCCCCTCAAAGTATTCAAAATGACATTCATTAAGTGTGTTTACCCTTTATGTGTTTCACAGGAATAGCAGCAAAGTGAAGGAGAGAATTCAAAATCTTCATTTTTTACGCTCGCATGTTCTTGTAGACCCAGTTTTTGAATTTTTACAAGGGGTAAAAGGAGAATAATCCTCTCAATTTGTAACGCAATTTCTCTTGAGTAAGGAAATACCTCATGTGTATGTGAAGTGTTCGGCGGGGTCAGTAGAGGGCTCAGAAGAGGGCTCAAATGGTTTTTGGGGGGCATGTCACATTTAGGAAGCCCCTTTGGTGCCAGAACAGAAGAAAATCCCCCACATGGCATACCATTTTGGAAACTACACCCTTCAAGGCACGTAACAAGGGGTCCAGTGAGCCTTAACACCCCACAGGTGTTTGAAGACTTTTGAAGTCGTATGTGTAAATGAGTGAAAATTTTCACAAAAGTGCCGTTTTTTTCTCCAAATGTACCATTTTTACAAGGGGTAATGGGAGAAAATGCCCGCAAAATTTGTAACCCCATCTCTTCTGAGTATGGAAATACCCCATTTGTGGACGTAAAATGCACTGCAGGCGAACTACAATGCTCAGAAGAGGAGGAGTCACATTTTGCTTTTGGAAAGCAAATTTTGCTGAAATGGTTTTTGGTTGGCATGTCACATTTAAGAAGCCCCTATGGTGCCAGAACAGCAAAAATAAAAAACACATGGCATACTATTTTGGAAACTACACCCCTCAAGGAACGTAACAAGGGGTACAGTGAGCCTTACAGGTGTTTGATGACTTTTTGTTAAATTTGGATGTGAAAATGAAAAAACAATTTTTTTTTCACTAAAATGCTGGTTTTTCACCAAATTTTACATTTTTACAAGGGGTAATAGGAGAAAATGACCCCCAAAATTTTGAACCCAATTTCTTATGGAATGGAAATACCCCATGTGTGTACGTCAAGTGCTCTGCTGGCAAACTACAATGCTCAGAAGAGGAGGAGCGCCATTGAGCTTTTGGAAAGAGTATTTGTTTGGAATGGAAGTCAGGTGCCATGTGCGTTTACAAAGCCCCCCGTGGTGCCAGAACAGTGGACCCCCCCCCCCACATGTGACCCTATTTTGGAAACTACACTCCTCACAGAATTTGATAAGGGGTGCAGTGAGTATTTACACCCCACTGGTGTTTGACAGATCTTTGGAACAGTGGGCTGTGCAAATGAAATATTACATTTTTATTTTCACGGACCACTGTTCCAAAAATCTGTCAGACACCTGTGGGGCGTAAATGCACCCCTTATTACATTACGTGAGGGGTGTAGTTTCCAAAATGGGGTCACATGTGGAGGGGGTCCATTGTTCTTGCACATGTGGAGGTGGTCCATATGTTCTTTGTAAAATTTTCTCTCCAAAAGCCCAATGGAGCTCCTTCTCTTCTGAGCATTGTAGTTTGCTCTGAAAGCACTTTACATCCACATATGGGGTATGTTCTTACTCAGAAGAAATGGGGTTACAAATTTTGGGGGCTTTTTTCCTATTTTCCCTTGTGAAAATGAAAAATTTAGGGTAACACCAGCATTTTAGTGGAAACATTTTTGTTTTCATTTTCCCATCCAACTTTAATGAAAATTCTTCAAACACCTGTGGGGTGTTAAGGCTTATTATACCCCTTGTTACCTTCCGTGTGGGGTGTAGTTTCCAAAATGGGGTCACATGTGGGTATTTATTTTTTTTTTACGTTTGTCAGAACTGCTGTAAAATTAGCCACCCATGTGCAAATTACCAATGTATGCCTCAAATGTACATAGTGCGCTCTCACTCCTGAACCTTGTTTTGTGCCTGCAGAGCATTTTACGCCCACATATGAGGATTTCCGTACTCTGGAGAAATTGCGTTACAAATTTTGTGGGTCTTTTTTTCCTTTTACCGCTTGTGAAAATTAAAAGTATGGGGCAACACCAGAATGTTAGTGTAAATATTATTTTTTTTTTTTTTTTTTTTTTTACACGAACAGGCTGATGTAGCCCCCAACTTTTCCTTTTCATAAGGGGTAAAAGGAGAAAAAGCCCCACACAATTTGTAGTGCAATTTCTCCCGAGTACGGAAATACCCCATATGTGGCCCTAAACAGGGCTCCAAAATGAGAGAGCGCCATGCGCATTTGAGGACTAAATTAGGTATTGCATAGGGGTGGACATAGGGGTATTCTATGCCAGTGACTCCCAAACAGGGTGCATCCAGCTGTTGCTAAACTCTCAGCATGCCTGGACAGTCAGTGGCTGTCCGGAAATGCTGGGAGTTGTTGTTTTGCAACAGCTGGAGGCTCCGTTTTGGAAACACTGCCGTACAATACGTTTTTCATTTTTATTTGGGGGGACAGTGTTAGGGGGTGTATATGTAGTGTTTTACCCATTATTTTGTTAGTGTAGTGTTTTTAGGGTACATTCGCACTGGCGGAGGTTTACAGTGAGTTTCCCGCTAGAAGTTTGCGCTGCGGCAAAAAATTTGCTGCAGCTCAAACTTGAAGCAGGAAACGCACTGTAAACCTGCCTGTGTGAATGTACCCTGTACATTCACATGGGTCAGGGGGGGCAAACCTCCAGCTGTTTCAAAACTACAACTCCCAGCATGTGCTGACAGACCGTGCATGCTGGGAGTTGTACTTTTGCAACAGCTGGAGGCACACTGGTTGGAAAACCTTCAGTTAGATTCTGTTACCTAACTCAGCATTTTCCAATTATTGTGCCTCCAGCTGTTGCAAAACTACAACTCCCAGCATGTGCTGATCGCCAAAGGTTGCATAACTTAGTTATGCAACAGCTGGAGGTATGCAACTACAACTCCCAGCATGCCGAGACAGCTGTTTGCTGTTTGTGCATGCTGGGATTTGCAGTTTTTCAACATCTGGAGGGCTACAGTTTAGAGACCACTGTATAGCGGTCTCAAACTGTAGCCCTCCAGATGTTGCTAGGTAACTCACCGGCTTCTGTAGGATTCAGGGAGCCGCATCGCCGTCCTCTTCTGCTGCCGATGGATAAGTGGACTTCGGCGCCGGTCCTCCTCGGTTTCCCCGTTCTGCCCGGCCTATTGTGGCTTTGGCAGAATGGGGAAACTGAAAGTTAACCGCCCCCGATCTGCTATTGGTCATCGCTTCTGGATGACCAATAGCAGGGATTGGAGGGGTGGCACCCCTGCTACCTCACTCCTATTCCTTTTGTCTTGGATAACCCCCATCCTCCTTTTTTTCCGGGTCACCGGAGACCTGTATGACCCGGGATCGGCTCAAATCGCCGGTGTATATTCACTGGCGATTTTCGGCTATCGCCGACATGGGGGGGGGGGTGTCTAATAACATCCTAATATCATCCTGGTCCGATCGGCACGCGGTGGGGACCGAAATTCCCACGGGCGTACAGGTACGCCCTTGGTCCTTAAGTACCAGGGAGCGAAGGCGTACCTGTACGTCCGTGGTCCCTAAGTGGTTAAAAGTGGTTAACATTCTTTTTCCTTTTCTGAGCAAAATTATTTTTCTGCCATTCATTTTACAACAGCCGTAACTTTTTTTATTTTTCGTCCGACGCCATTGAGTGGGGGCTTATTTTTGGCGGGATGAGCTGTACTTTTTATTGGTATCATTTTTGCGATATACATATTATGTGCTACCTTTTTGATCTTTTTTTTTATTCCACTCTTTGTACCAAGATTGGCAAATTTGGCTTTTCTGTTTTTTTTACGCTGTTCACTGTGCGGGGTAATTTACCTTATAGTTTTATAGTACACGTCATTACGGACGTAGCAATACCTATTATGTATATGATTTGTGTTTTTGATCTTTTTTTAATGACAATAGAGGGTTTTATTTGGAAATGTTTTTTTTTTTTTTTATTTTGGTTTCCACGTCATACATGTATTGAACAACCTTTTATTATTTTATTTTATACTTTTTACAGGGTATACTATGCTGCAATACATTTGTACTGCAGCACAGTATAACCTGATCTGCAGATACTACAGCCTGTGCGATCCAGCCTGTGGCTGGATCTCGCAGGCTTCTGTAGCTGGCAGACAGTAGGCCATCATTTGACCTCCTGCTGCCACCTCAACCCGCTATGATATTGCAGCGCCGCCGTTGGTGTATAGGGGGGGAACGTGCTCTCCGTCAACACCATAGATCCCGTGATCAGGATTGATCACGACATCTATGGGGTTAATGCTGCCAGGATTGGTGCGGCCGCCGCAGATCTCCTGCCCTGCCTGCGGCAGTGCAGGAGATCGCTAGGATGTATACATACCTCCCTGCGCGTGAACATGTCGGGTGCTGGTACTTATGCATACGTCCTATAGCAGGAAGGGAAGGGATTAAAGTTTAGTACTCAAGCTCTGGTCTTTGTTAAAGCGTACCTGTCAGATCCCACAAAAAAACAACTGTTACGTGTTACTGAGTACCTCATCCTGATCATGTACGTATAATTATTAGGTCTCTATCGCCGATATTTCACTAAAAATAGCATATTAACAGTTCTCACTGGCATTTCCATCTTGTCAAAGGGAGGGGGCGTGTCCTTCTCTTGCCTGTACTGTGGGGACTCCTCCCACTCCCTCACTCAGCTGACTCACTGCTCTTGGTAGCCTGGCAGCCCTGCTCTGTAACACTTTCCTCTCTGGTTTTATGTTGTACACACACAGTGATTGTTGGAGATTGCCTGTACTCTCCTCATTACAAAATGGCGAGTGTATAACTTACATCTTCCTATATCATTCATGTGTGTCATCGTTAGGTAGTCCTGTAATGCTGAGACTTGTAGTTTTGGAATAGTTGGAGGTACAATGTTTGGATAACTTTTTTTGCAGCAGCGCTGCCTTTAGCTGTGTGCCTACAGCTGTTGCAAAACTACAAATCCCAGCATGCCCAGACATCCTTTGACTTTCCAGGCATGCTTGGAGTTGTAGTTTTGCAACA
Organism: Hyla sarda; assembly: GCF_029499605.1. Taxonomy (NCBI): domain Eukaryota; kingdom Metazoa; phylum Chordata; class Amphibia; order Anura; family Hylidae; genus Hyla; species Hyla sarda. Next base: position 93,756,456 of record NC_079191.1, on the reverse strand, counting down.
GCTGGAGGCACATGATTGGTAAAACTCCGATCCGATCATCTGTGATGATGGACGTAGGTCCCCTCACCTGCCTCCGTCCGTCTCCTGGCGTCTTCTGCTCTGCTCTGGTCTGAGATCGAGCAGACCAGAGCAGAAGATAGCCGATAACACTGAACAGTATTAGCAATTAAATGATTGCTATTAATAGTCCCCTATGGGGACTATTAAAGTGTACAAATAAGTAAAAAAAAAGTAAAAAATAATAGTGAAAAAATTTGAAAAATCCCCTCCCCCAATAAAAATTTACATTGTCTGTGTTTCCCCATTTTACCCCCAAAAAGTGTAAAAAATGTTTTTAATAAACATATTTGGTATCGCCGCGTGCGTAAATATCCAAACTATTAAAATATAATGTTAATTATCCCGTACGATGAACGGCGTAAAACAAAATTGCTGCTTTTTTTAATAACATTTTATTCCCCCCAAAATTTATAAAAAATGTATTAAAAGTTTTATATATGCAAATGTGGTATCAAAAAAAATTACAGATCTCGGCGCAAAAAATTTGCCCTCATACCGCCGTTTATACGGAAAAATGAAAAAGTTATAGGTCAGCAAAATAGAGGGATTTTAAACGCACTAATTTGGTTAAAGAACATTTTTTTTTTAAGTGGTATAATAATAAAGTATGTAATCATGGGTATCCTTTTAATCATATTGACCCTCAGAATAAAGATAACATGTTTATTTTACCGTTAAGTGTACAACATGAAAACAAAACCTTCCAAAATTTACAAAATTGCGGTTTTCTTATCAATTTCCCCACACAAATAGTGTTTTTTTAGTTGTGCCATATATTTTATGGTAAAATTAGTGATTTCATTACAAAGGACAACTGGTTGTGCAAAATAACAAACCCTCCTACTAGTCTGTGGATGAAAATATAAAAGAGTTATGATTTTTAGAAGGCGAGGAGGAAAAAACGTAAAAATAAAACTTATGAGTCCTTAAGGCCCAAATTGGTGGAGTCTTTAAGGGGTTAATTTAATCCTTAATGTTAACTTAGCTCTCATTTTTTTCAAAGGTAGAGGAAGAGGAGAAAGTGGGTTTTACCAAAGAAGTTTTGATGAAGTGGAAAGTGGCTTTGGTCGAGGAGCCCGTGAAATGCACAGGTCACAGAGTTGGGAAGAAAGGTGAGTATGGTTAAAGAGTGACGTGTATATATTCTATATATTTATATATATTATATATATTTATATTTAACAAATATTTTTATATGTATGTGTGGTGTAGTGTGTGTGTGTGTATATATATATTATATTATATTATGTATATACATTGTGTATATACAGTCATGGCTGTAAATGTTGGCATACCTGAAATTTTTCAAGAAATTAAGTATTACTCAAAGAAAAGGATTGCAGTAACACGTTTTGCTATACACATGTTTATTCCCTCTGTGTGTGTATTGGAACTAAACCAAAAAAAAGAGGAAAATAAAGCAAATTGGACATAATGTCACACCAAACTCCAAAAATTGGCTGGGCAAAATTATTGGCACCCTTAACGTAATATTTGGTTGCACAGCCTTTGGAAAAAATAACTGAAATCAGTTGCTTCCTATAAACATTAATACGCTTCTTACACCTCTCAGCCGGAATGTTGGACCATTCTTCCTTTTGCAAACTGCTCCAGGTCTCTCTTATTGGAAGGGCGCCTTTTCCCAACAGCAATTTTAAGATCTCTCCACAGGTGTTCAATGGGATTTAGTTCTGGACTCATTGCTGCCACTTCAGAACTCTCCAGGGCTTTGTTGCCATCCATTTCTGGGTGCTTTTTGATGTATGTTTGGGTAATTGTCCTGCGGGAGGACCCAGGATCTCGGTTGCAAACCCAGCTTTCTGACACTGGGCTGTACAGTGCGATCCAAATTCCTCAGATTTCATGATGCCTTGCACACATTCAAGGCACCCAGTGCCAGAGGCAGCAAAACAACCTCAAAACATAATTGAACCTCCACCATATTTCACTGTAGGTACTGTGTTCTTTTCTTTGTAGGCCTCATTCCATTTTCGGTAAACAGTAGAATGATGTGCTTCACCAAAAAGCTCTATCTTGGTCTCATCTGTCCACAAGACGTTTTCCCAGTAGGATTTTGGCTTACTCAAGTTCATTTTGGCAAAATGTAGTCTTTCTTTTTTATGTCTCTGTGTCAGCAGTGGGATCCTCCTGGGTCTCCTGCCCTAGCATTTCATTTAAATGTTGATGGATAGTTTGCGCTGACACTGATGCTCCCTGAGCCTGCAGGACAGCTTGAATATCTTTGGAACTTGTTTGGAGCTGCTTATCCACCATCCTGCTTTGACATCTTTTATCAATTTTGCTCTTCTGTCCACGCCCAGGGAGATTATCTACAGTGCCATGGGTTGCAAGCTTCTTGATAATGTTGCACACTGTGGACAAAGGCAAATCTAGATCTCTGGAGATGGAATTGTAACCTTGAGATTGGTGATATTTTTACACAATTTTGGTTCTCAAGTCTTCAGACAGTTGTCTTCTTCTCTTTCTGTTGTCCATGCTTAGTGTGGCACACACAGACACACAATACAAAGACTAAGTAAACGTCTCTCCTTTTTGTCTGCTTTCAGGTGTGATTTTTATATTGCCCACACCTGTTACTTGCCCCAGGTGAGTTTAAAGGAGTATCACAAGCTTGAAACAATCTTATTTATCCACAATTTTGAAAGGGTGCCAATATTTTTCTCCAGCCCATTTTTGGAGTTTCGTGTGTCATTATGTCGAATTTGCTTTTTTCCCTACCTTTTTTGGTTTAGTACCAATACACACAAAGGGAATAAACATGTGTGAGACAAAACATGTGTTACTGCAATCCTTTTCTGTGAGAAATACTTCATGTCCTTGAAAAACTTCAGCGGTGACAACATTTATGGCCATGACAGTGGAGATATATATATATATATATATATATATATATATATATATATATTTCTTTACATTAATTGTTAATGAATGGAAAGCTTGACAGCCAAGTGCTAATGTTCCCTATGTCAACAGGGTGCGTCCCTACATTGTCTCACACTGTCAGCATTTTTTGGACAGTTTGTCTGTAGCGACACATCTCTTTGACAAGGAGCATTGTAGCTTTATTCATATGACAAAAATAACAGGACAACCTAAAGTATAAAAGGTTCTACTGCAAAGTAATGCATATATTTCCTAAAAAAAAGAAAAAAGTCATTCGGTTACTGGTTCTGTGAAATTGGTAGGTGTATTAATATGCACTTCTTTTAGTTTTTACATCTGTGTTGTTTTTCATTGCCTCAGCCCATAAAACACCTGTCTGCTGTAAATGGACTGTAGCTCTCCAAAGTGTGCATTTTCTTGTGTGCAGCATTATTGTGAGGATGACCTAGTATAAAGAAGAACTTGCACCACTGCATGCCATGTAAAGGGGATTTCACCAGTTCTACCTATCTGAATTTTGTCTCTTTATATCCTATCAGAGGAGATCGACGGTTTGAAAAACCAGCACGAAAAGAACCAGGTAATACTTCTGCTTTGCTTAGAAGAAGCTGTCACATTCTGGCCTTCTGATTTTAGGTTGTAGATGCTGGATATTATGTCATATGGTTGCTGTGGGCAGCTGCACCAATTTTATTTGTCTTGCCATTTGTGTAACCTTTTTCTTGGGTTCACACCTGATGATTCTGTAATAATGATGATTTCCTTGCAGGGGTAAATATATTTCAGGGATGGTCATTAGATAAATAACCATCCTAATAAAAGGGTGGCTCAAGTATTGCTCATAGAGGGGGTTTGGGGGTCCCTATTTTGACATATGTCAATATGTTATAAAGGTTATGTTAATGCAGTGTTTCCCAACCAGTGTGCCTGCAACTGTTGAAGATCTACAACTCCCAGCATGCCCAGACAGCTGAAGGCTACCTGTGTATGCTGGGAGTTGTAGTTTTGCACCAAATCCTGGCACACTGGTTGGGAAGCACTGTCTTAATGAGACATCCCATTTATAGGGAATCTATCTGAAGGTAACAAAGATGCTGAACAGAACAAAGTAATACTTACATGGGCACCGTCATTTAAAAAAAACTTAATATGTCCTAGAGATCTATCAAAAGTTTTGTACTTAACTGTAAGTAAATTGTGTGAGAGAAACACTGCAACCAATCACAGCTCAGCTTTCCTATCTTAATGCGCTCTGGTAAAGTGAAAGCTGAGCTGTGATTGGTGGTTATGGAGAAATCACTCCAGTTTTTATCTTGCACAGTGATAATCTGAGCCAGAGTGTTTACATTCTGACCAATTGCTATAATGATCCAGAAGTCCATTCTAAGTGCATTCTCTCCCGGTTGTGTACCTTCTGGCTGGAAAATTGTATCAAAATGTAATTCTATGGGACTAGGTCTTGGTCCCATTCAGAGAACGCATGTGAAGCACTCAGCCGCTCTCTTCTCTCCCGGCTTATTCTAATGATTGGTTGGGGAGTGACAGGTTCACTTTAAATCTTTACAGACACTCTTCTGATATACAAGAGACCAGACGCTGTGATACCCCTCACCCTGATTGACAGCTTCCCTCCCATACACAATATTTGCTGGTCTTTATGAAGATCTGAGACAACTGAGTATATGCACATAATGGGGAGGACTAGAAACCATTGTTTATCATATAATCAGTCGTCCTGCGGATCTAGCCAATTTCTTGTGTTCAACTGGCCTACAAGTAGCCATAAACACAAGTATTTTACGGATTCATTTTTGTGTCCATTTTACATACACAAGCCCCGACCTGACCCATTGTCCAGCCAGTACTAATCCGTAATATGAACTAAAAATATGTCTGTGATATGGCGGTGTGAAACTCATCTTAGTCTTACTTTCTGATAACTTGTCAAGTTAACCCAAAGCTTGTGGTGTGTATGTTTTATCATTGACTTGGATTCACACATTGATACATTCAGTGGATTGACTTGTGCATTTTGTGAAAACTAAACCAAAAAGTTATTTGCTGGGATTTTAGGCCTCTTGTGGGCATATCACCATGTAGTTTTCTGCATTCACACATTGACCAGCAGCAGGGAACTAACTGGAAGCACACAGTTTATTCATGTTTATTGTCACAAATATATTGAATGGGAATTGCATGGCTAACCTTTCGGCAGTTCCTTTCACTCTTCCTGCCCAGGAAAAAGCATCTCTTGGTCTGTGCTCCCTTCTGCTATCATAATCTGCCAGCCACGAATTGTTAGGGATTAGTACAGCGATTCCTATAAGTGCAAAGTCTGATTCTTTTAAAAAGGCCATGCGAGTATGTGTGTACTTGAGCATATTCCTCACCTGCATGAGTGCATTATATGCCTGTCTTTATGGTATACAAATGTGTACTACTTTACTACTGGGTGCCAAGGAAGCATGCATGTGTTTTCCCTATATAAATGTACCTGCACTCATCTACTGTCTACCTCTTGCACTTCTTGAGCTGTGTAAGTGTATCGACCGTCTTGTGTTGCTAAATACAGAGCACTCCACATTTAAAGGACAATCTGATAAAACAAAACCCTTCCTGTATATGAACAATCTGACTTGCCTTTTTCCAAATGTGTCCATTTGCACTTTTGCGTCTGAGTTGGCTTGCTTGGCTGTACATTTATTTATAAGTGCTAGTCCACTGTCAGCGCACAGCTCTCTTAAGCCTACTCTGCCTTTTTCTTGGAGTGCTGTCACTCCCCTGAGCAATTCTGTAGTACAGTTATACATTATCAAGTGGGCAGAGTCCCACAGACCCCTGTTGTAACATCGGGGCTACAGAGCATGGTGTTCTCTAGTAAGGTATAACAGAACAGTCTTTAAGAGCCTTGATGATAGCACCCTCATTTCCTGTGTGAATTTCCTTTGGAGAGAAGCGTCAGCATGGTTATCGGAATGAGGATGGCTGAAGGGACTAAGGAAAGTCATTGGTGTAAATAGTTTTACTCTCCAAGCCCAGTCTCGCAGATTTGAAAGGTGTCCCCTCTTTGCCCATTTGCACAGACTTCCAGCTCAGTTCTGTAGGACTGTCTGTGTGAGGCTTGTGGCAACTCGGGGAGTGGACGGCCAAATGTTTCCATACAGATGCGGTACCCTCCTTCAGGTCGGCGTGTTAGACATGGTGCAAAGCGGTGTCCTTGAAGTATCTCGCTTGGTAGATAAGAAGTACGACTTTGGCATATTTCCCCTGAGCCTTCCTGAGTAGCAGATAGACAGACCACAAGCTCCAAGTGACCTGAAGAAGATAAAGTTTCACGTTGCAATAAAGCTGCCAGAGGGCTCCCAGGAGATAGACTGTGATTATATGTGAGTGGGAAGGAGAAGAAGGGGCACTCCACACTGCCATTCTGACCGTCCAGTAAAAAGTCCACACTGCTCTGCTGGATTTGGCCATCCCCTCTTTCTTGGTAGAGAATTCCACTGACTCGAACCATGGTCAAGGGGCTCGGGCGTGTGTTTGCCACTTGGAACATTAAACATGGTTTTCCTTCTGGACTGCCCACCACTGCCAGCCGTGAGAAGATTATTGATGGAGTGCGATTCTTTGGTCTTGAAATTTTTGCCACAAAAACACCTGTTGCATACAAAATGTGGAATAAGTAAAAATGTGCAAATATGAAGCATGGGTAATAAAGGATTATGATATCGGTATTACTATGTTATGGGAGATATAACAGTTTATACTATTAGGTGAGAATATCTGACCTGTTATAAAGGCCTCCAGCATGAGTCCAAGCAGCATTTGTACAGCTAGCAGAGCAATAGCACTTGGGCAATCTCCGCTTGGAAACATGGTGCCATATCCAATGGTGAGCTGCGTCTCCAGAGAGAATGAAAAAGCAGCAGTGAAGCTAGTTATGTACTTTACACAGATGGTGTGATTTTCTGGTGGGGCATCATGGTCCAGGGCCAGATCCCCATTCATTTCAGCCAAGAGGTACCAAAAAACAGCAAAAAGGAGCCAGTGTGCCAGGAAAGAAGCAGAAAAGGCCAACATCATCCAACGCCAGCGCATGTCAAGCAGTAGCCCCCAAATGTCACGCAGGTATGACAGTCCCTGCCCCTGGATCCCAACAGCTTTAATGGTGCTGTGTCCATCTTTAGTTACCAGTCGATGAGAACAAGAGTTGAGCAGAGTACATCTTGGGGACCTGCTGTGAGAATCCTCCTCTCGATCTGTGCTGACCTGCAGCACCACTGAAAAAAGAGCAAGCCTGTATCAGGAAGTGCCCACAAGCTTGGCTTTAGTCTTATGGAAACTAATATTTAATATAGTACTTTTATAAAAATATACAATTAACCTAGTCCTCTAGTATTGTGATACATCTAGCTGGACTAACAACATTAAAAGTAAGTGATACGAAGCAACATACACTAAAAATAGGTGTTTTGTATTCAGCTATAAATTGACTAGTTTAGTGTGCAATTATGAGCTCGCTCTGTTTCTTTATTTTAGTTTTTTCCCTTCATATAAATAAAGACGGTTATCCGGATAGAACAAGAAAGAAATCCAGCAACTATATTGCTATACTAATATAAGGATGCACAACCACAAAAAATAGTATAATTAATAAGTAAATTACATTTTATTGTACACAATACAGAGCACAAGACAATTAAAAACATTTAAAGTATACACTAAACCATGTGTGGGGTACAATGAAGGAGCCCCAGTCCTATGTATAATAAATGATAAGCAGAAAAAACATTGAAGAGTATATTATCCACGATTATCCTCAAAGTATATGCAGTTAAAATATAATCACATAATGAGTAAAGTGCCTGTATGTGCAAAAAGAATAAAAAAAAAAAAGGGCTAAAGTGACTACGATAAACAATAAAAGCTACTGGGGTGCCTGCACACTGTTTGGTCTTGTGGCTACCGGGACTCCATATCCCCAACGCAGGGAAAGCAATCTCCACGCGTTCCGCTGCACGCTACCGCAACTTCCTCAGGTGTGAGGTGCTGCTTGTCATTTATACATAGGACTGGGGCTCCTTCATTGTACCCCACACAGGGGTAGGATTACATTCCTCCACTTTGTTGTGTATATTTTAAATGTTTTTAATTGTCTTGTGCTCTGTATTTTGTACAATAAATTGTAATTGACTTATTGCTTATACTAATTGTTGTGGGTGTGCATCCTTATATAGTTACTGGCTTGCTTTCTTGTTCTATGTTGATGTATTCAGCAACGGGGTGCACCCATACTATTTGTTATTTGAGTGGTGCCCGTCTCTCAATACATTTATCAGATATCTGGATAGGTTACCTGAAGGACAACTACAGCTCCCAACAGACCCCATTGACTTATAATGGAGTCCGTCAGAAGTAAGAACGAACACTGCAATGTTTTTTTCAGCAGGTATAATGGCATCAGAGGAACAGAAAGGAGCCTCTGACGCAAAGGTGAACTCTAGCCTTTGCATCCAGATAAAATTTGCATCCAGATAAAATTTCTGTATGTATGCAATCGTGTTGGTAACACTAATGTACTGAAAAAGGAAGTTTGGGTGTGAACAGTACACAGTATTATCTACAGTATTATATAGATTCTCAGTCTCGTGCAGCATTCAGGTCTCTAGGGGTCTGGCAAGTCCACATTAGCCTGTTTTCCATACACTACAAACTTCTGGTAAGTTAGATAGAATCCTAATAAATGTAATGCTTGTGTGCAGGTGACACACTGGTGACATGAATTACTGTAGTTTGCTTGATGCAGAATATAGTAAAGCTATAATGCCATTGCTTAAGGATGCAGAGACAGAGCAACATGCTGATAGAGAAGACAGGACAGTATTGATTTTTGCACAGCCTCCTGACTCGACATTTGATATCCTTTTAAGGAGGATATAAACCCAATCTGATCAGCACGAGACTGGTGTGTACTTACTTTTTAGTTGGTCGGAAACCTGATGCACCTTGTGTATCCCTTGTCAAAGAAATACCAACATCCAGGATGAAGGAAGGTAGTACGTATTCTGCAGCTTGTAATTGATGGTACCCGTTATCTGTGGTGGCGTCCTGCGTGAATTTCAGTACTGCGATACTGTCTTGTTGCTTGACTGACCTGAGCAAAATGAACAGTGTAATACACATGGATATCCCAACAACTTGTGTCAACTTCTGAGGCCTAGATTATAGCGTGTAGTGTTAATGTCCACTCATCACGCTGTTCCCTTTATTGTCGCCACCTCCTACCCCTCCATCCAAAGACACCTGAGCTAACTCTGGCTCTATTCCCTGAAGGCAAGCAGGGGCCTGTGCCTGTATAACCCTGGTGTTCTGAGCTGTTGCCAGACTAAAAGAGGGAGGGGGGGGGGGAAGTGTGTTTGTGTTATGATTTCACGCTCAGGGGTAAGCTGCTTTTAGACGCACACATCATGATGCTCATGTGACATGTCCCGCTGCGGGAAAATATCCTGGCTTTGTTCACTCTGGGATGCATTGGACGGCAGGTAGGATTCACCTGGATATAGCACTAATGTTCCTGCCTTTGCCATTTGCTCGGTGCACTGAGCCCAATCTTTCTCTCTTTGCCTGTAGCAATGGCATTCTTGACACAGTGTGACATTTGTTTAACCAAATACGATGCTCTGTCATGCTGAGCGAGAAAAGAAACTCTCGCCGCTGTGAACATTCAATGCAGGCGAACATTAAACTTGGGTTCTCATTACTTATCAATAGCAGCAACGCTTTATACAAAGATGTCTAAGTCTTATGTTAGGCCAATGCATGGCATACATTCGCATATCTATTTTTATTTTTTTGTTTATCACTTCGGTGAATGTGAGTCAAAAATTTATTCATCCGTCCATGATGGGTTAGTTGTCTACACTAAAGTGATACTGCAGCAAGTCTATAAGGAGGTAGTTATTGCTAGAGTAATACTAGGATGTGATATTCAATTAGAACCAAACACCCAGGGGTTAATCTTCAGATTTCCAGCGACTTACCCAGAGTTTTTAGACTGGGCTCGCACACAGGCTCAATTCACTGAGGGAAGCATCACATGGTCAGCATGAGTTGGTTATCTGCGCTGAGTGAGTGGGGGGCACAGGGGGCTTTACACATGCTGGTACCACTGTTAATAATACTTCCTTTAGGCCCTGCATGAGATGAATTGGGACACATAACCCTGTCAGGCAGATTCTCATATGATAAGAATTATGAGAAAAATAGTAGCCTATTTTTGGTAAATAGAAGTAATAGCAGTTCTGTCCACATGGAGAAGCAGCATGTTTTGTCTATGGTTCTGTCGTATCTTGGACTTACAATCATTCAGAGTTACTTACCTGGTGGGATGAATGTGCCAGCAGAGATAAAAATCCCAGGAATTAGCTTTTCTTTTGAAAAATATTTCAGGTAAGTGTTCCTGCCCACTTCCAGATTATAGAATGCAAATTCTGTTGAATATAATTTCTCAGGATTTTACAGTTCTTTTTTTTTTTTTTTTTATTCCTGGTTAGACAGTCTGGTCTCAGAACCTGCTTGTTTGTGCCCTTAGGTTCCAGCTTTCACCTTCTCAGTGGTTTCCCATCACTGTGACTTGGCTGTCCAGTCCAGTGACGCGCTCCTTCTCAATCTAAGGGGGGAGCTCTTGCTGGGTCTGGAGTCATAACCCACATTCCTGTGGTTATAAATCAGGAGGCTGGCTGCTTTCGGTCTCACATTTAATTGGTCACTCCATTGTTAGGGTTATACCAGTGAGGGAGTGGTGTGCCGGTGCTCTGCCCCTCCGGTGATTAGTTATGCACAGTGGGTGCACTTTATTTTTCTTTAACAGCCTCATTGCTGCCTGCTTGGTAAAGGTGTCAATGGAACAATCACTTCAGATGTTGTAACAAAGTCTTTGTCTTTACATTGTGTGCCATACTTAGGGGGCAGGGTGTTCTTCTTGGCACAGTTCTGCTTTTTCATTGTTAACAATTCTATAGAGATCTTGAATGGATTTAAGATCCCAACATTGTGTCTGGCATGTACCTATAATGACTAGGTAGTATGGAAGACTTTTATTTTATTTTGTCTCCACATAGTTTGATAAGCTTATGAAAGCTTGGCAAGACTTATGTAATCTCAAGCACTATACAATGTTAGAATAGAATGTACAAGGTCGTGCTGAGCCTCGTACTTTACTTCACAAGGGTTATGGTCTTGAGCCAAAACAACTCATTTGTTTTACTGACCTTTTTTCCCCAACTTTGAGTCACCTACTGTCTTCTGCCCATGGACCATGTATACATGAAGAGTGTGTCATGTAAGCACTGAGGAAAGGGACCGATTACATGTCTTCTGTGCATTTCTGATGGAGTGGGTGCTTGTTTTCCATTGGACTTTGCTCCCCTCTGTCCACATAAGCGGATTGAAGAGAACAGAGCCCTATTGTTCCTGGAGGAGCAAAGCCGTCTTCAGGCCTGTGGTGCTGAATATTAAAGTAATGACCCAAATCCCACTCCCCTCAGGGTTTCTGTTCTATCGTCCTGCCCAAAGTTTGGACCTCCTGCTGTTAGTGGCACGTCAGTGCATGCCCATACCAAAGGACAGAAAGAGAAGCTACGCAGGTATCTCAAACCTTGTCCCTTGATGCATAAATTGTCAACTCTTTAACCCTTCAATTGGTGTTATTGCCCTATTTCAAGTATCTTTTCTTTTGTTCTTCTTGACTAGTAAACTAAGTATCGATCTCTAGCTAAGTCCCTCCCTATTAAATACATAATTTGAAGTAACCACATGATGTCTTCTCCTGCCAAGTCTTTAGGACCCCACCCCCTATGCTGAAAAGATACCAATGTCAGAGGCTGAATAAGGAGGATGCTGATATGTTATTTAATTTTATGCAGGTCTGTGTTTTTATAGCAGTGCAAAACTCATGATTCCAAAAAGCACAAATGAATAAGCAGAAGGAGGAATTACCCCCCCCCCCCCCTGTTCCTATTTCATAAAATATGTCCTTTTTTTTAAACTTTTTTTTCTGCCATTAAAATTTTTGCAAGCTTTTGGGAATTATCTTAGCGTGTGGCATAATACGGTCACATTTCCGCTCTAGTATTCTGGCGGACTGACCTGCCCCCAGCACGTGTTTAATGACCTGAATTATCAGCATCATAAGGATATATGGCATTTATTTGGGTTATTAGACCCATGGTCAGGCCTCAACTTTCAGCCATAACACGGGTGCAGAAATTCACCTATACCACATATATTTTAAACTATATTACATTTAAATGTGTGTGTGTATGTGTGTATATATATATATATATATATATATATATATATATATATATATATAACCTTAAGGACATGCACCGTAAATGGTTACGGCACTGCATAGCGTCACTTAGCGCTCGCTTCATTCCTGCCGGGTCCCGGTGGCTTTCAGCAGCCACGGACCCACCGGTAATGGCAGACCTCGGAGATCGCAATGATGTCTGCCGTTAACCCCTCATATGCCATGATCAATACAGATCAATCAGCACTTGGCTCATCTGATCGCCCGTGGCACTGCTGCGGGGATCAGATCAGCCAAGATGGAGGACGGAAGTCCCCTCACCTGCCTCAATCTGTCTCCCGAGGTCTCCTGCACTGATCTGCCTTCCAGCAGACCAGAGCAGAATATTGCCGAAAATACTGATCAGTGCTATGCCCTATTCACACCACTGAACAGTATTAGCAATCTGATTGCTATAAATAGTCCCCTATGGGGACTATAAAAGTGTAAAATAAATGTAAAAAAAGATTTTAAAAAAAGTGAATTTTTTTTTAAATCCCCTCCCCCAATAAAGTTTTAAATCACCCCTTTCCCTCATATTAATACACAAAAGCGTAAAAAAAGATAAATAATAAACATATTTGGTATCGTCGCGTGCGTAATGTTAATGATCCCCTACGGCGAACGGCTTAAGCGTAAAGCGTGAAAAGTGATCAAAAAGTCACACATGTGCAAAAGCAAATAATGAGCCCTCACACATCCCTGAATATGGAAAAATAACAGTTAGAGGTGGTCAAATTAGGGCATACTGATTTTGTAAAGAAGAAAAAAAGTTTGAGATTTTTAAAAAAAAAGTAGTACAGTAATAGAAATGTATGTAACGATGGGTATCATTTTCATTGTATTGATCCAGAGAATAAAGAAAACATGTAATTTTTACCATAAAGTGTACAGCGTGAAAAAGAAACCCCCCCCCCCCCCCCAAATTTGCTAAATTATGAATTTAATTTAAATTTCCTTACACACAAACATTTTTGGGGGTTTACCATACATTTTAGGGTAAAATGAGTGATTTCAGTACAAAGTTCAACTGGTCACGCAAACAACAAGCCCTCATATGGGTCTGTGAATGGAAATATAAGAGTTATGAATTTTAGAAGACGAATAATGTGTCCAGCACAATAAAACTGGACCTGTGTTTTTGTGGCTAAGTGCAGGTTATATAATGAGAGGCTTAGGCCCCCTCCCAATGATTTTGAAACACATACATGCAAAAGTGTTGGTTATATTTTAGCTGCTGTAGTGATATTGTTTTATTCTTTAAAATACCCTAATACATTGAGACACATTTAATATTGAAAATGTGCCAACATTCTGGTGCAGTTTGCACCAAAATACTGGCTTGCATGACTAGCACCATATTTATTATAGGTTTTACACTTGTGCCTCATTTGGGTATGGCTTTAATGAAAAGGAGCATGGTCTAAATAAGCGGTCCTTTGCCAAAAATGTGACTTTGGCGCTCGTTTCTGGTGTAAAGTAACAAAATTAAAGTTGGTGTAAACTTAAGGTGGCCATATATTTTCAATAAAAGTTATCCCTCCCGACCTCCCCATACATATGAAAGTTTACCAACACTGAACGTTCATGTGTATTCTATGGAGATGGGAGGAGTAAACACAGCCGAACAGCTTTGGTGCCATCCTATCCCTCTTAGAACAGTAGGGTGGAGCCGTGAAAATCCAACATGCCTAATCCTTCTATCCACCAACATCACCTGTCGGTAGAGTGTCAGGAGGCCACCATAAACACTAGACAGGTCAACTGGTTCAGACAACTTAAATGGCCACTGTCATTTGTAAAACTTTTGATATGTCCTAGCGACACATTGAAAGTTATGATTGGTGGGGGTTTAAAGGGGGTACTCCGGTGGAAAACAAATTTTTTTTTTAAATCAACTGGTGCCCGAAAGTTTAACAGATTTGTAAATTACTTCTAATAAATAATACCTCCAGTACTTATCAGCTGCTGTATACTACAGAGGAAGTTATGTTCTTTTCTGTCTCACCACAGTGCTCTCTGCTGACACCTCTATCCATGTCCGGAACTGTCCAGAGCAGGAAAGGTTTGCTATGGGTATTTGTTCCTAATCTGGACAGTTCCTGACATGGACAAAGGTGTCACCAGAGAGCATTGTGGTCAGACAGAAAAGAACTACTCAACTTCCTCTTTAGTATACAGCAGCTAAGTACAGGAAGTATTAAGATTTTTTTAATACAAGTAATTTACAAATCTGTTTATCTTTCTGAAACCAGTTGATATGAAAAATTTTTTTTTCCACCAGGGTACCCCTTTAAGTGTTTAGACCTCCGCCAATCAGGAGAACGAGCCAAGAGAATTTCTTACTAGTATTTTCTCCCATCTCCGTGTCACATGACCGAGGTAGACTTGTTAAGATCACATGACACAGAGGCATGGAGAGGAGCATACAGAAGCACAGACTTTTTCCAGCTCATTCTCCTAATTGGCAAAGGTCTAAACACTTAGACCTCTGCCGATCATAACTTTTGACATTTTTATTGCTAGGACATGTCAAAACTTTTTACAAATGAAAGGTACTCTTTAAGTCTAAGGTGTATGAGAAACTTTAAACTAGATTGCGCAAACGTAGACTAGACAGTCTACAGATGCGCCAGATTGACAAACAGTCTGAGCCATTGTAATTAATCTGGCTTGTTTGAAGACAGTCTAGGCTAGGTTCACATGGCCGTTAACTTCCGTCCCGCTTTTCTCCCATCTCTGCCTCCTAAACAGATTATACTACTAACGGATGCAAATGGATGACATCCTGTGACATTCTTTTACATCAGTTTTTTATCCGTTAGAATGAAAAGTCAGCCATCTACAGACTCCTGCAGCCAAGGCCAATACTACTCCTATCATGGAACAGACTTGTTTCCATGATAAGAGTAATAGTTCCTGGCTGCAGGAGTCTGCGGGCGACTGGGGAGGCTATATTAGTGCTTTGTACTACTACCCCCATCATGTCGGGGGTTGTAGTAAAGGGGATAAGGGATTGATCACAGTGGGTCTCACTTCTGAGACCTGATGTGATCAGAAGTTATAAAGCAGGGGAGCGGGCGGCATGCCCCACTCCCCTGCGATGTAGTGTTTTTTCTTTCATTTTTAACTCTCCCGCCGGGAGCCCTGATTGGCTGGTAACAAGGAGCCATACAGGGCTCCCGGCAGGGTTTTTAAAATGAAGATTGTGAGTGGCAGCTGGTGCCGTATCTACAGTGGGGGATCAAAGGTTTGGGCACCACAGGTAAAAATTTGTATTAATGTGCATAAAGAAGCCAAGGAAAGAAGGAAAAATCTCCAAAAGGCATCAAATTACAGATTAGACATTCTTATAATATGTCAACAAAAGTTAGATTTTATTTCCATCATTTACACTTTCAGAATAACAGAAAACAAAAAAAATGCTGTCTGCAAAAGTTTGGGCACCCTGCAGAGTTAATATCTTGTACTGCCCCCTTTGGCTTGTAAACGCTTTTTGTAGCCAGCCAAGAGTCTTTCATTTCTTGTTTGAGGTATCTTTGCCCATTCTTCCTTACAAAAGTCTTCCAGTTCTTTGAGATTTCTGGGCTGTCTGTCACGCACTGCTCTTTTAACCCCTTAAGGACTCAGCATTTTTCCGTTTTTGCATTTTCATTTTTTCCTCATCACCTTCTAAAAAATCATAACACTTTCAATTTTGCACCTAAAAATCCATATGATGGCTTATTTTTTGCGCCACCAATTCTACTTTGCAGTGACATCAGTCATTTTACCCAAAAATCCACGGCGAAACGGAAAAAAAAGTCATTGTGCGACAAAATTGAAGAAAAAATTTCATTTTGTAAATTTTGGCGGCTTCCGTTTCTACGCAGTGCATTTTTCAATAAATATGACACCTTATCTTTATTCTGTAGGTCCATATGGTTAAAATGATATCCTACTTATATAGGTTGGATATTGTCGTACTTCAGGAAAAAAATCATAACTACATGCAGGAAAATTTGTTAAAAATTCTCATCTTCTGACCCCTATAACTTTTTAATTTTTCAGCGTACGGGCCGGTATGAGGACTCCTTTTTTATGCCGTGTTCTGACGTTTTTATCGGTACCATTTTTGTATTGATCAGACTTTTTGATCGCTTTTTATTCATTTTTTCATGATATAAAAAGTGACCAAAAATACACTATTTTGGACTTTGGAATTTTTTTGCACGCACGCCATTGACCGTGCAATTTAATTAATTATATATTTTTATAGTTTGGACATTTTTGCACGCGCCAATACCACATATGTTTGTTTTTATTTTTATTTACAGTTTTTTTTTAAATGGGAAAATGGGGGATTAAATGACCTTTGTTAACTTTTTTTTCACTTTTTGTTTTTGCAATGTTATAGCTCCCATAGGGACCTATAACACTGCACACACTGATCTCCTATGCTGATCCCTGCAAAGCCATAGCTTTGCAGGGATCAGTCAGATAGGGGCTTGATTGCTCAAGCCTGTAGCTCAGGCTTGGAGCAATCAATCCCCGATCGGACGCCGCGGAGAGAGGTAAGGAGACCTCCGCCTGCATCCCAGCTTATAGGAACATCGCGATTTTATCGCGATGTCCCGATCAGCCCGACTGAGCTGCCGGGAACCGTTTACTTTAGTTTTCAGACGCGTCAGTCAACTTTGATCGCCGCGTCTGAAGGGTTAACAGCGCGCGGCACAACGATCGGTGCCGCACGCTGTTAGCCCAGGGTCCTGGCTATCATTAGCAGCTGGGACAGACCCGGTGTGATGCGTGGTCACGGCGTGACCCCGTTTTTCACACCGGGACCGGGCTTAGGGCGTACAGGTACGCCCTAAGTCCTTAAGAGGTTAAGGTCTATCCATAGATTTTCAATTATGTTGAGATCAGGAGATTGTGAAGGCCATGGCAAAACCTTCAGTTTACGCCTTGATGTAATCCCCCATGGATTTCGAGGTGTGTTTACGATCATGCAGGCAGGCATATTGCGCTATACAGTCATGGCCTTAAATGTTGGCACCCCTGAAATTTTTCAAGACAATGAAGTATTTCTCACAGGATTGCAGTAACACATATTTTGCTATACACATGTTTATTCCCTTTGTGTGTATTGGAACTAAACCAAAAAAGGAGGAAAAAAAAGCAAATTGGACATAATGTCACACCAAACTCCAAAAATGGGCTGGACAAAATTGTTGGCACTGTTTCAAAATTGTGGAAAAATAAGATTTTCAAACATGTGATGCTCCTTTAAACTTATTTGGGGCAAGTAACAGGTGTGGGCAATATAAAAATCACACCTGAAAGCAGATAAAAAGGAGAGAAGTTCACTGAACTGTCTGAGGGCTTGAGAACCAAAATTGTGGAAAAATATCAACAATTTGAGGAGTACCAATGGATTTTGTGTCGCACTGTACAGCCCAGTGTCAGAAAGGTGGGTTTGCGTCCGAGATCTTGGGTCTTCCAGCAGGACAATGACCCCAAATATATGTAAAAAAACACCTAGAAATGGATGGCAACAAAGCACTGGAGAGTTCTGAAGTGGTCAGCAATGAATCCAGATCTAAATCCCATTGAACACCTGTGGAGAGATCTTAACATTGCTGTTGGGGAAAGCAGCCCTTCCAATAAGAGAGACCTGGAGCAGTTTGCAAAGGAAGAGTGGTCCAACATTCCGGCTGAGAGGTGTAAGATGCTTATTGATGATTATAGGAAGCGACTGATTTCAGTTATTTTTTTCAAAGGGTGTGCAACCAAATATTAAGTTAAAGGGGTACTCCGGTGGTTAATTTTTTTGACTATATGGCATCTTCTTTGTAAGTTTTGTTTTTTTGCAATATACATGTGTTATATGTTTTGGCAGCATGTGTGTGTTTTGCTTACCTGTTTGTTGGGTAAGTAGAGTGTTTTCTTTTACCTGTTGTCCACAGTTCTGAGTCTGTTGTGGACAAGATGTCACAGCTTTTTTTTTTTCTCTGTCTGCATGAGAGGAATAAACCACGCCCCCTCATCTCATCCAGCTGAGTACACAGCCCCTCACCTCCCCTCCCCCTGCTCTGTATTCTAAGGACACAGGTATGCACAGGAGAAGGACCTCACAGAGAAGATAAGTGTTATCTGAGGGGAGGATGAGAAGGTGCATGGGCTGGGGATGTATGGACTGCAGGGGAATAAATTTCATACTGGGAATTATCTATATGGAGGAGATTTATCAAAACCTGTGCAGAGGAAAACTTGCCCATTTGCCCATAGCAACCAATCAGCTTGCTTCTTTCATTTTTCACAGACCTTCATAAAAATGAAAGCAGCAAGCTGATTGGTTGCTATGGGCAACTGGGCAAGTTTTCCTCTGCACAGGTTTTGATAAATCTCCCCCTATATGTGAAGGGGGAGGGGAGGGGGGGGGGGGGACTCCTGAATGACACATGCTGGGAGTTGTAGTCCCTGTTGTGTATGCTAGTGTTTACAAACCAGTGTGCCTCCAGCTGTAGCAAAACTACAACTCCCAGCTTGCCCTGACAGACTTTGGGCATGCTGGGAGTTGTAGATTTGCAACAGCTGGAGGTACACTGGTTGGGAAACACTGTTCTAGCTTATTCAGCATACACATCATGTTACACCAGTGTTTCCCAACCAGTGTGCCTCCAGCTGTTGCAAAACTACAACTCCTAGCATGCCCAAAGGCTGTCAGGGCATGCTGAGAGTTGTAGTTTTGCAACACCTGGAGGCACCCTGGTTGGGAAACACTGGTGTATGCCCTACAGAGGTTTGATGAACTACAATCCCCAGGAGACTACAGAGGCAGCATTCTGGTGTTATACCACAGAGTGAAGACTCCTAAATGACACATGCTGGGAGTTGTAGTCCCTTTTGTATGTGTATGCCAGTGTATCCCAACCAAGGCTGATTATATTAGTGTGCTGTGTATAAGGGGGCTGACCCGGGAAAATAGTAGGATGGGTAAAGGGCGGAACAAACAAACAAAAAAAAAAAATGAGCCGCCCCAAACCAGCAAGGCATGTGGCATGCTGGGATTTGTAGATTTCAGCACAGCAAGAAACAGGAAATAGAAGCAAAGATAGGAAAACAAAGTGGGGGATAAAAAGACAACAAAGAACGGAAATAGAGTAGGCTAAACAACAAGAATAGAAATGAAACAAATAGGGTAAGTCAAAAAACGGAAAAACAAGTTGACCACCGGAGTACCCCTTTAAGGGTGCCAATAATTTTGTCCAGCCCATTTTTGGAGTTTGGTGTGACATTATGTCCATTTTTCTTTTTTTTCTCCCTTTTTTGGTTTAGTTCCAATACACACAAAGGGAATAAACGTGTTACTGCAATCCTTTTGTGAGAAATACTTTAAATCCAACATTTATGGCCATGACTGTATATCTAGCCCCCCAGCGCATTTATAATATGCAAAAATACTGCATGCACCACTTTTTCTGCCAAAAAAACAGAGCAGAAGGCAAACAGGTGATAAAGGATTGTAAAAAAAAAAAAAAAAAAATCCCATTGACATCAATGGGATTATTTTACAGCCGTTTGCAACCTGTTAAAGTTATCAAAAGAATTGATAACGGGCATTTATTAACGGAGGCAGACGGTGATGTGAACGAGCCCTTAGAAGTAGACAGGAATAATAAATTCCCCCTATGGCTTCTTTCACACTATAGATTATTCATCCGTTATTAAACATCCGTTTTCTGTACTGTATAAAAAAAAACGGATGCTAACTTTTGTCAAAATAACAGGCATATTCATCTATTAACCCCTTAAGGACTGAGCCCTTTTTCACCTTAAGGACTGAGCCCTTTTGCAATTCTGACCACTGTCACTTTATGCATTAATAACTCTGGGATGCTTTTACCGATTATTCTAATTCAGAGAGTTTTTTCATGACATATTCTACTTTAACACAGTGGTAATTTTTCGTTGTTACTTGCATCCTTTCATTTTTTATTTGGATGTGTTAATTTGGATGCTGGTTTTCCCTCAAATTTTAAATTTTTACAAGGGGTCATAGGAGAAAATGCCCCTCAAAATTTGTAACCCCATCTCTTTTGAGTATGGAAATAACCCATGTATGGACGTCAAGTGCACTGCAGGCGCACTACAATGCTCAGAGAAGTCACATTTGGCTTTTGGAAAGCAAATTTTGCTGAAATGGTTTTTGGGGGGCATGTCTCATTTAGGAAGCCCCTATGGTGCCAGAACAGCAAAAAAAAAACAGGGCATATTATTTTGGAAACTACACCCCTCAAGGAATGTAACAAGAGGTACAGTGAGCCTTAACACCCCACAGGTGCTTGACAAATTTCTGCTAAAGTTGGACATAAAAATGAAAAATTAGATTTTTGTTGACTAAAATGCTGGTTTTACACCAAATTTTTCATTTTCACAAGGAGAAAAAGCCTCCCAAAATTTGTAACCCCATTTCTTCTGAGTATGGAAATACCCCATATGTGGATGTAAAGTGCTCTGCGGGCGAACTACAATGCACAGGAGAAGAAGCGCCATTGAGCTTTTGGTGAGAGAATTTGGTTGGAATAGAAGTGGGAGGCCATGTGCTTTTACAAAGCCCCCGTGGTGCCATAACAGTGGACCCCCCCCCCACATGTGACCCCCATTTTGGAAACTACACCCCTCAAAGAATTTAATAAGGGGTGCAGTTAACATTTATACCCCACTGGCGTTTGACTGATCTTTGGAACAGTGGGCTGTGCAAATGAAAAATAAAATTTTTCATTTTCACGGACCACTGTTCAAAAAATCTTTCAGACACCTGTGAGGTGTAAATGCTCACTGTACCCCTTATTACAATACGTGAGGGGTGTAGTTTCCAAAATGGGGTCACGTGTGTTTGGGGGGGGGGTGTCCATTGTACTGGCACTATGGGGGCTTTGTAAACACACATGGCCTTCAATTTCAGACACATCCTCTCTCTCCAGAAGGCTAATGGCGCTCCTTCTCCTCTGAGCATTGTAGTTTGCACGCAGAGCACTGTACATCCACATATGGGGCATGTTCTTACTCAGAAGAAATGGAGCTACAAATTTTGGGGGGCTTTTTTCCTATTCTCCCTTGTGAATGAAAACCTGTCAAACACCTGTGGGGTGTTAAGGCTAACTATACCCCTTGTTACATTCCGTGAGGGGTGTAGTTTCCAAAATGGGGTCACAGCTGGGTATTTATTTTTTTGTGTTTGTC
This sequence comes from Hyla sarda, assembly GCF_029499605.1. NCBI lineage: Eukaryota > Metazoa > Chordata > Amphibia > Anura > Hylidae > Hyla > Hyla sarda. The sequence continues at coordinate 93,734,918 of NC_079191.1, read as the reverse complement.
AGAACCGCTGTAAAATCAGCCAACCCTGTGCAAATCACCAATTTAGACCTCAAATGTTCATGGCACGCTCTCACTTCCGAGCCATGTTGTGCGCACGCAGAACGATGTACGCCCACATATGGGGTAGTTCTGTACTCAGGAAAAATTGCGTTACAAATTTTGGGGTCTTTTTTTCCTTTTTACTGCTTGTGAAAATTAAGTTTGGGGCAACACCCGCATTTTAGTGTAAAAATATTTTTTTTTTACACCAACATGCTGGTGTAGACCCTAACTTTACCTTTTCATAAGCCCGCAAAATTTGTAACGCAATTTCTCACGAGTACGGAGGTACCCCATATGTGGCCCTAAACTGTTTCCTTGAAATACGACAGGGCACCCAAGCGAGAGAGTGCCTTGCGCATTTGAGGCCTAAATTGGGGATTTGAATCTGCCACAAACATACCCTACGGCAGTGTTTCCCAAACAGGATGTCTCCAGCTGTTGCAAAACTCCCAGCATGCCTTGACAGTCAGTGGCTGTCCGGCAATTCTCTGAGTTGTTGTTTTTACTTTTTATTTTGTGTAGGTGTATAGGTGTAGTGTAGTGTGTTTAGGGTACATTCACACGGTGGGGTTTACAGTGAGTTTGAGCTGGGAGTTTGAGCTGCGGCGGAAAATTTGCCGCAACTCAAACTTGCAGCAGAACTCGCTGTAAACCCGCCCGTGTGAATGTACCCTGTACATTCACATGGGGGGCAACCTCCTGCTGTTGCAAAACTACAACTCCCAGCATGCACTGATAGACCATACATGCTGGAAGTTGTAGTTATGCAACAGGTGGAGGCACATTGGTTGCAAAACACAGAGTTTGTTACTTAACTCAGTGTTTTGCAACCAGTGTGCCTCCAGCTGTTGCAAAACTAGAACTCCCAGCATATACAGTCTCTCAGTTCATGCTGGGAGTTGTATTTTTACAACAGCTGAAGGCACACTGGTTGCAAAACACTGAGTTAGGTAAAAAACTGTTTCACAACCAATGTGTCTCCAGCAAAACTGCAACAATCAGCATGCATTGCCAGTCGAAGGGCATGCTGTAAGTTGTAGTTTAGCAACAGCTGGAGGCGCACTGCTACAACTCCCAGCATGCCCTTTGGTAGTCTGTGCATGTTGGGAGTTGTAGTTATGCAACAGCTGGAGGCATATTTTTTCTATGAAAAAGTGTGCATCCAGCTGTTGCATAACTACAACCCCCCAACATGCACAGACTACCAAAGGGCATGCTGGGAGTTGTAGTTGGAACTCCAGCTGTTGCAAAACTACAACTCCCAGCATGCCCTTTGGCTGTGCATGTTGCAAGTTGTTGAACAGGCCTCACCTCCTGCTGTATCCTGCCGCCGGGACCGCTGCCGCTGCTTCCACCGATCCTGCTGCTATTGTCGCCGCCACCGATCCTGAGGGGACTCCCCGCCAGACCAGGGCAAGGTAGGAGACCCCCGATCGCCGCCATCATCGCCGCCCAGCAGCGTCGTGATTGGTTGGTCGTTCGGACCGTCAAATGATGTGATTGTGAGGCGGCCGAGACAGCCCCATTCACCCTTTTTTCCGGGTCACCAGAGACCCGATTGACCTGGAATAGCCGCAAATCGCCGGTCTGAATTGCATGGGGGGCGATATCAGCGGCGGGGACCGGAATTCACACGGGCCTGCCTGCCATCCTTAAGGGGTTAAGATCAGTTATAACATCCGTCATGTACAGTTATTTTATGACCGTTTTAACACCTCTGCCTACAGACTCCCGCAGTCGGGACCACAACTACTCCCATCATGTAACAGACTTGTTTCCATGATGGGAGTAGTAGTTCCCCGGCCGTGGGAGTCTGCAGGTGGCTGGGGAGGCTACATTAGTGTTTGTACTACTACTACCACCCCTATTATGGAACAGACTCTGTTCCGTTATGGGGTTTGTTGTACAGGGGCTGAGGGATTGATCGCACCGGGTCTTACTTCTGAGACCCGATGCGATCAGAAGTTATTAAACAGGGGAGCGGGTGACATGCTCCAGTCCCCTGCAATGTATGGAGTATTTTTACTTTAATTTTTAAATTCCCTGCCGAGAGCCCTGAATAGCCGGTTCTGAGGAGCCATTCAGGGCTCCCGGTGGGGTTTTTAAACTGTGTGCCTAATTACTGTATTATCACATTCCCCCTGATTTAAGTATATTCATTTTATTCCCCCCCCATGTATATATGTATGATTCCCCCCTGCCTGCTGCCTGGTCATCTACTAGCGCTGTCACAGCGCACAGCAGGGACATGCCATTCCATTCCCTGCTGCTCATCTCCGTATCTGACAGAGAGGAGCAGCGGGACAGAGGGACCTGTCTCCCCTGTGCATTGCTTTATACATTCACCGCAGATGGAGATGAGCAGTGGAGGGAGTAGACTCACATGTCCCTGCTGTGCTCTCTGATTGCACTTGGAGCGGGGCAGCTGCGGGGAATGAATGAAGCAACGCACAGCGGTGACAGGTCAGGTACCCCCGGGTGGAGTGGACAGCTACGACAACGCACAGGGGGAGACAGGACCCCCCCATTCTCTGCTGCTCCTCTCTGTCAGATACGGAGATAAGCAGCAGGCAATGGAGTGGAAAGTCATGTCCCTGGGACAGCACTAGAAGATGACCAGGCAGCAGGCAGGGGAGGAATCCTACATATACACATTGGGGGAATAAAATAAATATACTTAAGGGGGAATGTCATTATACAGTAATTAGGCACGCTGTAAGTTTAACAACCCAGCCGGGAGGCCTGAATGGCTCCTCCGTACCGGCCATTCAGGGCTCCCGGCGGGGAATTTAAAAATGAAAGTATGTTCTGTTAAAATTGCCTGATATATCGAGTTATTTAGATCAGTTGTGTTTTTATCTTCTCCATGAATTTGGTCTTAAGACAAACATAAAACAATATTTGAAATAATAAAACTCCAAGACCATTTAATTATTCAGTGTTTTTCTTTTGTGTGCCTTGTTATAGGCCAAGCAATGAACAGGTGAGTAGGTCTGCAATAAACAATGTCCAGACTGAGTTCCTGACCCTGTGTTCTCCCCTCCTGCCGACCACATCACATAGCTACCGACACACACTTCTAGTCTTTTCTCCTTTTTTTTTTTTTTTCCATAAACAGCTCTTTTGGCTGTTGATCAAAAATACTCCACTAATGAGAGCTGGGCACAGGCCAGAGATTTTACTCCTGTTCTGGCCGGATCCTGAAGCTTTGGTCAGGAAGTAGGCTAAAAGTAAGAATGAATGGTGAAGTAATGGCAGTGATGTAGAGGGTTGGTGAGACGCAGTTAGTGATTTGCCAGAATAAAATACTATTTCTAGATACTTACTATTTTTTTTTCGAAGCTAAGAGTTTCCTCCTTTGAGAAGGGCTTAAAGGGGTACTCCATCCCTAGATATGTTATCCCCTATCCAGAGGAAAGGGTATAAGATGTCTGATCGTGGGGGTCCTGTTGCTGGGGACCCACACGATCTCCCTGCTGCACCCGCCTTTCTTTTGAGCGTTGGGTGCAGTGCTGGAGGCTCGTGACGTCACGGCTGCACCACGCTTGTGACGTCAAGGCCGTGCCCATAGACTTGCATGAGCGGGCGTGGCGTTATTGTGACCTCACGAGCCTCCGCCTAACATCACCAGTCATCAGTCATGGAGCGAAGTATAATACACAGAAAAGAAATTCAAAAATAAATGAACTTTCTGTCTGACCACAGGGCTCTCTGCTGACACCTCTGTCCATGTCAGGAACTGTCCAAAGTAGGGAGCAAATCCCCATAGCAAACCTCTTTTTCCATGAAAAGTTCCTAACATGGACAGAGGTGTCAGCAGAGAGCACTGTGGTCAGACAGAAAATACATTCAAAAAGAAGCTGATAAGTACTGGAAGGATTGGGATTTTTTATTTTATTTTTTATAAAAGGAATTTGCAAATCTGTTTAACTTTCTGGCACCAGTTGCTTTAAAAGAAAATGTTTTATAGTGGAGTACCCCTTAAACAATTTATCGCCCACCAATCCACCATCCGCTTTTTAAGGAAGTTATCTGCTTCAGACAGTACCTTTTTAGTAAAGATCTACCGATGGCATTCATTAGAGATGAGCGAACTTACAGTAAATTCGATTCGTCACGAACTTCTCGGCTCGGCAGTTGATGACTTTTCCTGCATAAATTAGTTCAGCTTTCCGGTGCTCCGGTGGGCTGGAAAAGGTGGATACAGTCCTAGGAGACTCTTTCCTAGGACTGTATCCACCTTTTCCAGCCCACCGGAGCACCTAAAGAAGTTTGTGACGAATTGAATTTACTGTAAGTTCGCTCATCTCTAGCATTCATCTTTAACCTTTGAAGAAATAGGTCAGCAATTCCATTGCAGCGCCTTTACATTGGAAAAGAAGCATAATGCAGTACCTACTAAAGCCTGCCACATGTAGCTGCACTATCTGTTTCTGATTGAGAGAGGGGTCCCAAGCTTTGGACCTTTTCCTTCGTATACACACATTCTAACAAGGCCATATGAACCGGGGTACTTCTGGATATCCTTTTTCTTTTCTTTTCTTTTTTTTTTTTTTTTTTTTTATATATAAATAAAAAAAACATTGTTTGGCAGATATTCCACATCAGTGTTTTTGCAGTAATGTGTTGAATGAGCTCTTTCATGAAGTGTTTATTTTACTTAGCAAGCATTGTGAAATCTGTTTTCTCTGAACATCACTGAATGCATTGCTGTACAGAAAGAGCATCTGAGTTAAGCATCTAAAATGACTACTTTTTAAGCTCTTGTTGACAATTATCTTTTATAATCTGTTACAAGAAGTACTGTGGCTTAAGAAGTTATATAGGTAACCAAGCAGCATTAAAGGTTTATTGGGACATGCAGGTCCATACTTGAAGTAGTCTTGTTTGCCTACCCCGATCTGGTGACTAACATTGTTATCTATACGGTAAGTGTGCTTTCTACGTCCTCAGACATAAGATTACTGTCAGCTGAGCTGGTAGAATGTATCTCCATATTAATATGTGCTTTAGGACTAGAATAATCCTAGAGAGTTCACTGAGAAACTCATGCAGAGTATCTTCAGATCTGCAGAACATTCTAGCTGGTTGTAAAGGATTACAATTTTGCCATCTGAGCTAAATGGAAACCGACCAATAGTACTATGGCCTTATGATACATATGGTGTCCTCCTGAAAGTATTATTAGTGCTGTCCAGCACCACATGGTCACCTTCTGTATGTTCACGGACCCCAGTGTAACAGGATTAAAGTGTGGAAATGTGGGTAGAAGATTCTGTGATATATTATCCCTCCCTTTGCATTCACATTTATTTTCAAATATTTATGTGAAATAATAACTAATAAAGTCCATGGACTAGCGTTTCCTAACCAGGGTGCCTCCAGGTGTTGCAAAACTACAACTCCCAGCGTGCCCGGACAGCCAAAGGCTGTCCGGGCACGCTGGGAGTTGTAGTTTTGCAACAGCTGGAGGCACCCTGATTGGGAAACACTGCCATGGACACTAGGTATTTTAGTAGAGTGTGAGTAAAAAGGCTCCTGGACAGGTCCAGTCACACTAATTAATCTCTTAAAGATCAAACCATAAGAATCCATTTTATTGGGATCTGCTGGCAATCTAGCCTTTGGGAATCATAAGGATACGTTCACATTTGCAGATTTTCTACAGTGAATTTTGAAATTCCCAGTGAAGTCAGTGGGTTTTAAAATTGGCTGCAGAAAATCTGCAGCAAAATATGCGTGTGGAAATTTCCCCGTGGCTCAAACCCACAGCGGGAAACTCGTAGGTGACCAGTCAGTTTGAATGTACCCTTTAGGGGTATTGTCAGATGCCTGAAATCACTAACCTCTGCCGTTCCTGTTTGTATAGCTTCTTTGTAAAGAAACCCAACATCACCTCATTACGGCTCCTTGGCAGAACCCGTGTTCCATCAGTATGCTTCCAGATACATTTGCTACTGATTATACTACATTTCCCAGCAGCCCTTGCGCTCTGTAATCCGGAGTCTGCTCATTTAAACCGATTAGCTCATCGTTGCACATGTGCGCGGTTGCTTGCATTCCAGCGCTGAAGCTAGTCATATGTGAAAGCATGCATGGCTACCCTTTTAACCTACAGGGGACTTACAGAAGTAATGAAGGCTACATGTGATGATTTTGTTAGGGTTGTAACTCTTACATTTTTAGAAATCTCTAAATAGTTAACTTGCAAGGCCCTGCCAATTTAGATATTTTGTAACTGCTGGAATACCCCTTTAACTCGTATGTAATTCCATGTCATAGCCATGAGTTTTTGGTCAACAGTGCTGCGGAGTACTTCTGCAGGGCACAGTGCTAGATTAATTCTCTTATAACCTTCTTCAGCTCGGCCTGCATTTGAAGAAGGCGGCACAGCACCTGCTGGGAGAAAGCATGAGATTATCCGCTCGGAGAGTGGAAACTGGCGAAGCCTCAGAGAGGAGTTAAATGGGGAGGAAGAGGAAGGTGGAGGTGTTTGGAGAACTGCAGCACCAAGAAGAGATGGGGAGCGGTGGCGCTCTCATAGTCCAGGTGAGTACTATAGATAATAGAGTATAGGAAACTGTGCCAGACCAGTGTTTGAAATACAGTTGTTATCAAACAAACCAAAATCCTGGAGCCACATATGTATATATCTGATACTGTTTGTGTAGCAAATACCAGACACAGGATACTGGCAATTTTCTTGTTGCAGCCAAAATTTTGCAGTGTGTACTCTGATCCCTGCCTATAAGGAGTTTATTTTTTATTTTTTAAGTGTTTAAAATAGGTGTCTTATCTCTCATAATACAGATAAGGCATCTGTTGTGGAAAAAAAAAAGTGCCTTATTGAAGCACAAAAGTCCAGTATAAAAAAATGCAACCTTAAAGGGGTACTCCTGTGGAAAAAAAAAATTCTAATTAACTGGTACCAGAAAGTTAAAACGATTTGTAAATGGCTTCCATTTACAAATCTTAATCCTTCCAGTACTTATCAGCTGCTGTATACTACAGAGGAAATTGTATATTTATTTTCTGTCTGACCACAGTGCTCTCTGCTGACACATCTGTCTGTGTCAGTAACGGTCCAGAGCAGGAGAGGTTTGCTATGGGGATTTGTTCCTGCTCTGGACAGTTCCTGGCATGGACAGAGGTGTCAGCAGAGAGTACTGTGGTCAGAAAGAAAAGAACAACCCCACTTCCTCTGGAGCATACAGCAGCTGATACTAGAAGGATTAAGATTTTTTTATAAAATAATTTACAAATCTGTTTTATTTTCTGGCACCAGTTGATTAAAAAAAATGTTTACACTTTAAGTGAGATATAGTGAACTTTTTAAGCGTTTTGGTCTTTTTTTTTATGGACCTTTTGAGTGTTGTAATCCCCTATTTTTAGGTCTAGGTCACATAGTTGCATAAATGTTACCATGTGAGCGCTTTGCCATTGAATGCTATCACTTGACACTTTGGAACCCCAAAAAAGATGTTTGGATATACAAAATCCTGTGTGTAAATGCCATTGTGCTGTGATCTCCTGCCGGGCACCTTGGCTCTCTCAATGCACGTAGCGACCTCCGCTCCATGCATGGATCACTGTTGACCACCGCACAAAACGCCATGCACGGATTACTGTCAACCACGCACGAAGCGTTTGCCGATATGCCTCTCCATGTATCTCTATAGAAGAATCACGGTGCTGGACAAAAGACCGCGGGGGGACCAGCGATCGGACCCCTCATGATAAGACACTTATCCCCTATGCACGTACCAGAGTTCCCCTTTAAGCCTAGTCTGGCTCATCCTTTATCATAATGGGGAATTTGGTGAGGGGCTGATAATTATGCATTCAGAATCCTAAGTTGATGCTTCTCAATTTTCCTACATTGAGGTTGAAAGGACAGTTTGCTATAAAAAAAAAAAATCATTGAATTTGGCTACTGTTTAAGAAAATAGGACAGTCACATTGGATCTCAATGATGACTGGAGCATCAGGAGTTTGGGGTTATTGGTGGGTGGAAGCTACTGTATTTGTATATCCCCCGAGGGCCTTGGGAAAAAGCTTCATTGTTGTATAAGAATGATGGTCAGTTGGTCATGCCTAATGCACGAGTGTATGTGGCTGCTGTGTGGACGTAAGGGTTATTTTGTGGTTAACTGTGTGATTTTAGGAATGTGCTTTTAGCCAGGAGTCACACACATGGTGGAACACTAGGAGACAACTCTCCCCCTTCATAAAAGCAGCATTTATTTAGAGTTTGCCCCTTCCTAATGTGATTTATGTAAGTGTCTAAAGTGTCTTGTCTGGGTTTTACTTAATTGCTTAGAGTTATTTCTCATAACATAAAATGATTGCTTGATAGAAAATATCATAACTGTAGTTGTTGGGAAGTCTGTCTTTTGGGAATGAAGGGGCTGCAGCACTGTTTCAGCACAGTGGCCCCTGCATTGCTTTTTCCCTAAACTGCACTCCTGGCCACCTGAGTGTGCAGAAATTAGCATCTGGCCTCGTTCACTTGAGTGGCGCTGTGATACCGTTCCTCTGCACAATAGGTGTCCAGAGTACGGCTGTACAGGGAAGGAATCGCGTTGCTGAATAAATGGTATGCCATCATTTGACAAAATGGGGAAAACCATTTGAAAGGAAATCCCAAAATGCTCTCTAATTGCCAATCTAGATTTTAGGAGGTAATGACTTGGAGGAACATTTATCATTGTTGCTTTGGTAAGAGAGTTCTGTAGTCATTTTTTTTTTGCCTTAGTTTTGCTTATGTGTGACATTTATTATACTATCACAGGGGGTTGATAAATTTGGCTCACATAAACAAAAAACAATATCTCTTTTGAATACCTCTTTTTTTTAGCACACATAACCAATAAATGACTTCAGGACACCACTTTGTAACCCCACCTCAAGTCAGAGCTATGGGGAAAAAAATATGCGGCACCAACATGCCTTGAGCATCAAAAATGACGCTCCTGGGCCTAGGCGGTAACAGGCTGGCATTATTTAGGCTGGGGAGGGCCAGTAACAATTGTCCTCGCCTACCCAGGTAACATCAGGCTGTTGTTTTTTGGTTCGTATCTGACTGAGAATGAAAATATGGGGAACCCTATGTGTTTTTTATTTTATTTTATTTTTTTATATTATTTATGAAAAAAAAACTTGAGGTTCCCCATATCTTCACTCTCAGCCAGATACCAACCAAGCAGCAACAGCCTGAAGTTACTAGGTTGGGCGAGGACAACAAAACACTCCCCCACATCCCTCGTAAAACGCTGGTCATCATAGTAGTCCATCAAATCCGAAATAGTCCACAGGACACACGGATCTAAAATAAGAAGAAAAAAACACGGAAAATAGGTTAGTACATTTATTGTCACCTGTTCGCACATCTCCTGCATGACAACAACTCCCAGCATGTCTTCACTGTAAGGGCAAGCTAGGAGTTGTAGTCGTGTGACCGCGGGCTGGTGGGAGATGTGCAGGCGGGTGACAAGCAAGTCAGGGAAGCTTGTCACCCGCTCACACGTCTCCTGTCGTCCGCGACACACGACTACAACTCCCAGCATGCCCTTGCAGTAAGGACATGCTGGGAGTTGTAGTCATGCAGCATGGGCACGAGATGTGCAGACGGGTGACAAGCTTGTCACCTGCCCCGCCGCATGACTTTAACTCCCAGCATGCCTTTACAGTAAGGACATGCTGGGAGTTGTAGTCTTGTGACACAGGCAGGCGAGAGATAAGCTTGTCACCCGCCCGCACATTTTACGCCCGCCTGTGCTGCACCACTATAACTCCCAGCAGGTCCTTACTGTAAGGGCATGCTGAGAGTTGTAGTAGTGCGGCGGGGCGGGTGACAAGGAAGCCAGGAAAGTGGGCCGCATTGTGCTCCGCTCCCTGGCTTCCCAGCGGGGAAAATAAAGTTACAGCACTGTAAATTCAGATTTCCTGCTGGCAGCTGTGATTGGCCAGGAGGTCTGAACCAATCACAGGTCTGCCCGGGAAATTTGAAATTACAGTGCTGTAATTTCAGTTTCCTGTTGGCTGGCTTCGCTCTCCGGCCATCCGCCCGTATCTATAATATGCCTGCTAGGTATTGCTAAACTAAAACTCCCAGCATGTCCTCACTGTAAGGGCATGCTGGGAGTTGTAGTTCTGCAATACCTAGTGGGCAGGTGATAGATGCGAGTGGCTGAGGAGCGGAGCTGCGCAAAAAGTTGCAAATGCGGCTTTTTGTGTGACTTTAAAAATTGCTGTCAGTCAAGTTTGTAAGCCAGGTGTAACCTGGCTTACACTTGCGACTTTTTAAAGGGGGTTGTGACTTTTTTTTTTTTTTTTCTGCTTACGTGCGACTTTCGCACTTGATAAATTTCCGACCACTGCAAAGTGAAAACTGGAAATTGCTTAGGTATGGCTGATTGGTATTTTTTGCTTACCCACAAAAGTCGCACAAAAAGTTGCTTAGACTTTTTTAAGCAAAAAACCCTCTAAATCCCTTGATAAATCTTCCCCATGGTCTTTAGCTTATTGTTTAAGTGTACCTACCATTTCATCATAGTGACGTATCAGAAGTTTATATTGGTGAGGCTCCGGGTGCTCAGACCCCCACCAATCGCTAGAATAAAGGGGCAGAAGTGCATGGCTGCTCGTACTGTGCCCCTTCATCTCCACTCTGCGCAGCTAAAGGGAACAGTATACAGAATTGTCAGAAGTCCTGTAGACTTAAATTGTGATTCTGTATACTGCTCTATTTAACTTTTCAGGTGCGGGATGTAGGAGCCCAGCATGAGCAGTTGTGTGCTTCTGCCCCTTTATTCTAGCAATTGGTGGGGGTCTCAGCGCCTGGTTTGTCACCATTACAAACTTCTGATATGTCACTATGACGTATCAAAAGTTTGTTGAAATGGTAGGTACACTTGTATTTCTTCTATGCTAATCTTTTAGTTCTTAACCCCTTAAGGACCAAGCCCATTTTCACCTTAAGGACCAGGCTAATTTTATTTTAGCGTTTTCGTTTTTTCCTCCTCGCCTTCTAAAATCCATAACTCTTTTATATTTCCATGTACAGACCCATATAAGGGCTTGTTTTTTGCGTGACCAATTGTACTTTGTAATGAAACCTCTTATTTTACCATAAAATGTACGGCAAACCCCCCCAAAAAATTTTTTAGGGAGGAAATTTTAATGAAAACCAAAATTTTGCACATTTTGGAGGGGTTCGTTTTCTCACTGTACAATTTACGGTAAAAATGACATGTGTTCTTTATTTATGGCTAGATACTTTTATATTTTTGTACCGCTTAAAAAAAAAATCTAAAACTTTTTCTACAAAATCAGTAATGTAAAATTGCCCTATTTTGACCAACTATAACTTTTTAATTTTTCCGTATATAGGGTGGTATGAGGGCTAATTTTTTGCGCAGTCATCTCTACTTTTATACTTTTTAGGTACCACATTTGCATATATAAAACTTTTAGGTAATTTTTTATAAAAATTTTTTTTTAAATAAAATGTGACAAAAAAGCCGCATTTTTTGACTTTTTTTTATTTTTTGCGTTTACGCCATTCCCCGTACGGGATCATTAACATTTTATTTTGATAGTTCGGACATTTACGCACGCGGCGATACCAAATATGTTTATTTTTTTTTATATTACGCTTTTTGGGGTTAAAATGGGAAAAACGGACAATTTTCATTTTAATTGGGGGGAGGGGATTTTTCACTCTTATCTTTACATTTTTTCAACTTTTTTTTTTTTTTACACTTTTTATGTCCCCATAGGGGACTGTCTATAGCAATCATTTGATTGTTAATACTGTTCAGTGCTATGTATAGGACATAGCACTGCTCAGTATTATCTGTGATCTTCTGCTCTGGTCTGCTCGATCTCAGACCAGAGCAGAAGACCCCGGGAGACGGCCGGAGCCAGGTGAGGGGACCTCCATTCAAAGTACTGCAATGCCGCAGATGCCGTGATCTGTATTGATCACGGCATCTGAGGGGTTAATGGTTAATGCTAGCAGCCGGAACCTGCAGTGTAATGGTTAATTAGCAGCCGGAACCTGCTTGCGGTCATACACAGGACGTAAATGTACGTCCTTGTGTGGGAAGTCCCGCCAAACCAGGACGTACATTTAAGTCTGTGGTCGTTAAGGGGTTAAAGTTAGGTGGCTTTCACACTATAAAAATACCTCCGTTATAAACGCCCGTCAGAAAAAATCTTGAAAATCGACTGTTAAACGGCCGTTAGAAAATCCCATTGTAGTCTATGGGATTTTTCTAATAGCCGTTTTAACCCGTTATCGCCCGTTATTAATAACGTCCGTTATTTTGTGACTGGCGATAGTAACGGGAGAAATAATGCATGCACAATTTTTCCGTTCATTCGCCCGTCACAAAATAACGGACGTTATTAATAAAGGGCGATAATGGGTTAAAACGGCTATTAGGTCCCATAGACTATAATGGGATTTTCTAACGGCCGTTTAATGGCCGATTTTCAAGATTTTTATGACTGATGTTTATAACAGAGGTATTTTTATAGTGTGAAAGCCGCCTTACAGACACATAGCTTGAGGCTGTGGTGATTTCATGACAACGTGTCCTGTTCTGATTTTATGTTGAATTTATTTTTGTTAATAAGGGTTAATATGGGTGTGGTCACACTCCGTTTTAGTCAGTGTCACTTTCCATTAGAGTTGGTCTAAATTTGCTATATAAGAAAATGTGCTCTTTGTAATTTGCATATTTTTTTCTTTGTTTTTTAATGAAGTAAGTCAATAGGAAACAGATTCTGCCGCATGGCATACAAATTTATCTGTTTCGTATACATTGTGAATCCAGCCTTATCAAAATAAGTTGCATCAAAAATGTGTACAAAATTGTGCACCCATATATATAAAGAGCAGCACCCAGTGTAGAGATAAATAAAAAAATAATTTCTTTACTGATTAATGATTACAAGATAAAATGTGGCATTGATTGATAGTGTGGAATACAGCATAGAGTATCCAAAGTAGGACATTGGCCAGAAATGCAATGGTCTATTAATGTCTATCGATACAATATACGCATGTAAATATAAAACAATGGTAATGGGCAAATACACCATATATATTTCATAACCTGTAAAAGTGCTAGTGCAACACAGAAACAGAAAAGTTCTGAAAAACGTGAGGGCCGCTCTGTCGGCAAGATGGGAGTGGAGTGGAGAAACAAGTACTGCGTGTCCAGTGTTTTTTCACTGTTCAACTCCTGTAAAATACAGACACCTGACAAACCCCATTCGCATCAGTGGGATCCGCCAGGACCCGGCAGTGTTAGTTGTGCTCCGAACCATCCAGGGCCCATTTTGCGCAAAAAAAAGAACAAAATGAGCCTAACAGGGGTCTAAGTCTTACTACAGTGCTGGATCCCAGCTTTTAAGGAAAACGGTCATCCTGATCACCCACACGAAACCCAATACACCAGGTTATAGCGCAGGTGAACAGGAGACCAATGTAGGGTCTCTAACTAATATACCTACCTTCAGTCCAGCGCCTGGCCCCTTTGAAGATCAGCTTCTATCTTTGCTGAATTGTGCGCTGGAGGCTGGCCAGCCGGGTGAATTTAAGGGGGTATTCCGGGCTTAACTAACTCTTAACTATCCTGCCCATTATGATGAATTATGCTAGTTGTACATTTACTTGCTATACCGGTCTGCTGTGGATCGTCTTCTTTTTTTATTCTTTTATGGTCCACCCCAGGTTTCCATTTAGGTTCCGATGACGTTCGTCTCAGAATCCTTTGCGGCTCGAGGCGACAGCTGGTGTCAGCGGGCTTGGCTGTTTCTTGTATTTCCACACAAGCCAGCCCCCTGATGACGTTTGCGGTCCATCTGTACGTAATAACGTGCCGGCGTTCCCTGCGTTTCCTCATTCTGCAGATTGCCGAGATCACAGGACGCCGGCACGTCAGGACATACAGATGACATTTGTGGTCCATCTGTACGTCCTGACGTGCTGGCGTCCCGTGTTCTTGGCAATCTGCAGAATGAGGAAACGCAGGGAACGCCGGCACGTCATTATGTACAGATGGACCGCAAACGTCATCAGGGGGCTGGCTTGTGAGAAAATACAAAAAACTGCCAAGCCCCCTGATACCAGCTGTCGCCTCGAACCGCAAAGGATTGTGAGATGAGCGTCATCGGAACCTAAAACGCAAGACCTGGGGGGACCATAAAAGAATAAAAAAAGACTATCTACAGCAGACCGGTATAGCAAGTAAATGTACAACTAGCATAATTCATCATAATGGGCAGGATAGTTAAGAGTTAGTTAAGCCCGGAATACCCCTTGAAATATTTATGGCCCCATGGTCACATGAGCGTTTGTGCCTACTGAGCGCTCACGTGACCAGTGGCCGTGAATATTAAAATTCACCTGGCAGGCCCGCCTCCAGCGCGCACAAATCAGCAAAGATTGAAGCTGATCTTTAGAGGGACCAGGCGCCACGGACTGAAGGTAGGTAACTTAGTCAGAGACCCCGCATCGTTCTCCTGTTCACCCACACTATAATCCGGTTTATTAGGTTTATTAGGTTTAGTGTGGGTGAACAGGATGACCATTTTCCTTTCAGAACCCTGGTTGTTAGGCTGGGCTAACATAACAAAGTGCATGTGTGGTATATGTTAAGATACCACCAGAAAAATCAGACATAATATACTACGGACTACAGTCTTTTCCTAAACCTATATTTTAATGTTGCTGTACTAAAATCTTCGCCTATTTACTTTTCACACATTACAGTCTGATGTATGCCTATACCTTTATTTGCTTCTGTTACTTGGGGCATTTACTTTCTTACATGTAACACCTTGTGACTATGCATATTCATTCATTTGCAGCTCTTGACTTTGTAAAATGAAAACTCTATTTAATACGTGTTCTGTTTGAATGTGTGCTAGTATTTTTTTATAGCTTTTACATTTATGAGATACTGTGTATATGGTGTATTTTAAATGTATTGCATTTGGGCAGGGTTTTATATTTTATGTCTTTAGACATTAAATGGGCACTTTCAGTAAAACAAATTTTTGCTATCACACTCCTGATTGTAAATAATCCAAAATCAGGAAATGCAGTGTAAAGTGCTGAAGGTGTGTGTGTGTAGCCTTAGCCAATCATAGCTCATCTCACACTGAACTGCTCTTGGCTGTGTGTAGCAGAATGAGGGAGGAAGTTCTCCCCTGTATGGCTTCAGATAATGTCATGCCTGCTGGGAACGTCCCTACCCAGTCTGTGAATCTGACTGAGACTGAGCAGAAAATACAGAGCAATATCAAGGTAGTAAACTAACAAATAATACAAATAAAGGCAGGGGGTGGTTTATCATGATGGGGGCAATAAACTGGGAGGATTATAAAATTGACCAAGATCATTAGAGGCACTCTTTAACTGTATTTCTGGCCAGAGTCCTGCCTTGGCTTTTCTGTATGTTGTAGTCCACACTAGAGCCATGCACTGGACTGGTTTTTCAATCCCGCTGTTGCCCGCTCCCAATAATTTTTTTTTTCACCAATCTCGCTTGCTCCCGTAGGGTGTTTGCTCCACTCCCGCTAAAATGTTTGTCCAATCCCGCTCGCCTCCGCTAACTTAGGAATGTTCAGACACGAGGGTGCAATGCTCTGCACATACTCCCCATGTATAGCAGTGTGTGTAGTACGTATGTGCATTGCATTGCACCCTAGTGTATGTGCAGTGTAGACTGCAGACAACATTGCACCCAAGTGTCTTCTACAGACCTTAGGGTGCAGTGCTCTTCAGTCTGTACATACCCTCCCATGTGTATAGCAGTGTGTGTACATTCATATACAGGTGGGGGGTATGTGCAGACTGCAGAGCATTGCACCCTAAGGTATGTAGAAGACAATAGGTTGCAATGCTCTGTCTGCAGTCTACTTTGCACATCCCCCCCATGCGTATAGCAGACTGCAGACACAGAGGCCCTGGGAGGATCACCGATCCGGCCAGGGCCGCAGCACAGTGAGTGTTTGCAACATGATTGGACATTCTGACCTTCTATACGTGGCCCAGGCGGCAGATGATGATGGACGGTCACTGATCCTCCTGGGCAAGCTGAGTGGGGGTTCCAAATAAAATGGTGGGGGGAGGAGACAAGTTGGGAGGAGCAGCAGCCCAACCCTGGTGAGTCGGGACCTACGGCAGAAGCTGGTGAGTGGGGACTGTAAGCAGAGGGTGGGCCTGAGACTGAGTCACTGAGGCTGCTGCGGGATTTGCGGCACCCACAGGCATGAAGCACCTGACCGCCCTCCCGCAGCCTCCTGACCGCCTGCACGTTTTGGGTTGGGTCCTGTGGTATCCCAATCCCAATGCCGGGCACTAGTCAAACACCATGAATTGTTGTTAAACATGCCTAATTTTATTGTGTACTCAGGGAAAGCTGAAATTAGGAGATATATATATATAGTCATGGCCGTAAATGTTGGCAACCCTGAAATTTTTCTATAAAATGAAGTATTTCTCACAGAAAACGATTGCAGTAACACATGTTTTGCTATACACATGTTTATTCCCTTTGTGTATATTGCAACTAAACAAAAAAAGTGACAAAAAAAGCAAATTGGACATAATGTCACACCAAAAATGGACTGGACAAAAGTATTGGCACCCTTAACTTAATATTTGGTTGCACACCCTTTGGAAAAAATAACTGAAATCAGTCGCTTCCTATAACCATCAATAAGCTTCTTACACCTCTCAGCCGGAATGTTGGACCACTCTTCCTTTGCAAACTGCTCCAGTTCCCTCTTATTGGAAGAGTGCCTTTGATCTACAGCAATTTTAAGATCTCTCCACAGGTGTTCAATGGGATTTAGATCTGGACTCATTGCTGCCACTTCATAACGCTCCGGCACTTTGTTGCCACCCATTTCTGGGTGCTTTTTGATGTATGTTTGGGGTCATTGTCCTGCTGGAAGACCCAAGATCTTGGACGCAAACCCAGCTTTATAACACTGGGCTTTACAGTGCAACCCAAAATCTGTTGGTAATCCTCAGATTTCATGATGCCTTGCACACATTCAAGGTACCTAGTGCCAGAGGCAGCAAAACAACCCCAAAACATCATTGAACCTTCACCATATTTCACTGTAGGTACTATGTTCTTTTCTTTGTAGGCCTCATTCTGTTTTTGATAAACAGTAGAATGATGTGCTTTACCAAAAAGCTCTATCTTGGTCTCATCTGTCAACAAGACGTTTTCCCAGAAGGATTTTGGCTTATTCAAGTTCATTTTGGCAAAATGTAGTCTTGCTATTTTATGTCTCAGTGTCAGCAGTGGGGTCCTCCTGGGTCTCTTGCCATAGCGTTTCATTTCATTTAAATGTCGACGGATAGTTTGCGCTGACACTGATGCTCCCTGAGCCTGCAAGACACCTTGAATATCTTTGGAACTTGTTTGGGGCTGCTTATCCACCATCCGAACTATCCTGCATTGACACTTTTCATCAATTTTTCACTTCTGTCCACGCCCAGGGAGATTTGCTACAGTGCAATGGGTTGCTAACTTCTTAATAATGTTGCGCACTGTGGACAAAGGCAAATCTAGATCTCTGGAGATGGACTTGTAACCTTAAGATTGTTGATATTTTTCCACAGTTTTGGTTCTCAAGTCCTCAGACAGTTCTCTTCTCCTCTTTCTGTTGTCCATGCTTGGTGTGGCACACACAGACACACAATGCAAAGACTAAGTGAACTTCTCTGCTTTCAGGTGTGATTTTTATATTGCCCACACCTGTTACTTGCCCCAGGTGAGTTTAAAGGAGCATCACATGCTTGAAACAATCTTATTTTTCCACAATTTTGAAAGGGTGCCAATAATTTTGTGCAGCCAATTTTTGGCGTTTGCTGTGACATTATGTCCAATTTGCTTTTTTTACTCCCTTTTTTAGTTTAGTTCCAATACACACAAAGGGAATAAACATGTGTATAGCATCCTTTTCTGTGATCATTTTCTAGAAAAATGTCAGGGGTGCCAACATTTACGCTCATGACTGTATATATACATATACAGTTACCCCCCGACATGCGATGGCCCCGACATATGATCAAATCGACATACGATGGCCTCTCAGAGGCCATCGCATGTCGATGTCAGCATTGACATACGATGCTTTTATACGTCGGGGCCATCGCATTAACTGATATCCGACAGCGCAAAATGCTTAAGCTGCTGTCGGATAGCAGTTTAAGCATCCCAGACAGGTTCACCTACCTATTCCCGCTGCTCCGGGTCCACTTCGCGATCCTCCGGCATCTTCTGCATCTTCTCCGGGTTCCGGGCCTCGCTTTCCGGCATCGTTATCACGTCGCTGCGCACGCCGTCCCGGTGCAGCAACATAACGTCACCAGAAAGCCAGGCCGGGACACCGGAGAAGATGTGGAAGAAGCCGGAGGATCCCGAAGAAGACGCCGGAGCAGCGGAACAGCATCGGGAGGGGTGAGGATGCGGTCCGGAGTGGCGGGGACAGGTGAGTATTAAATGCACTTTTTACATTGCATGAATCCCTCAACATACGGTGGATTCGACAATCGATGGGTCGTTTGGAACGAATTACCATCGTATGTTGAGGGACCACTGTACACGTGTGTGTGTGTGTGTATATACGTATGTATAAATATATATATATATATATATATATATATATATATATATATATATATATATATATATAAATTTCAGCTTTCCCTAAGTACTCAATAAAATAAGTCATGTTTAACAACAATTCATGGTGTTGGACTACAACATACAGAAAGGCCAAGGCAGGACTCTGGCCAGAAATGCAACAGTTAAAGAGTACCTCTCATGATCCTGTTACATTTCATAACAAAATTAGTGGCCTGCTGGGCATAAAAATAAACATGTCAGATGATGATTAAAAAAAAAAGGGAATACTCAAGATGAAAAATATGATATATAAAAAAAATTATATAATTTGTTTTTTATATCTGGGTATTGATCTTTTGAGTGTTCCCTTTTTTTAAAATTTTTATTATTATATATATATATATTTTTTTTATTGTCTGAAAGACGAGGGTGATAAAATCCATAAATAGGGTACATTCACACGTACAGGATCTTTTGCTCTTTTTTTCTACATATTTTCTGCAGTTGATTCTTCTACCTATTGAAGGCCTCAGTGGCCATATTATTGTGTAGGTTTCCTTTGGTGAGTCTGCCCATGAAGTTGTGAAGTTAAAACCTGTCTGAATACCTTCAGGTAACGCTCACCTTCTGTACAGTGTGTAGATGTTTTGCCAGTCTGGTACCTCACCTATAAGAATAACCATGATGAAGTCACTGCAGCATAGAGGAGTTTAGAGCTGCAACGATTAATCGATAAAATCGATTACATTCGATAACTGAATTCGTTGTCGACGAATCCCGTTATCGAATAATTTCCCGGTTCGTTGTCTGCGGTGGCAGTGAATGAATGAAGCTGACATGTCCCGCATGTAGGCTTTGTTCATTCGCCGCCGCCGCCCGACATGTCCCTGCTGCTGCTGCTGCTCTATTTCTAGCGCAATTAGCGCAGCGCCGGGACATGTCTATTCTTTGCTGCTCATCTCTGTACCCCATGGAGATGAGCAGCAGAGAATAGACCTGTCCCGGCGCTGCGCTAATTGCGCTAGGAGTAGAGCAGCAGGCGGAACATGTCGGGTGGTGGCAGTGAATGGAAGTATCGGGCCAGTACTAGCAATTTGCATGGTATCGGGGACTCGTTCAGTGTCCCTGATAACAAAACCGATACCTGCTACTCCCGTTCTCCCACCCTCATCCCGTCCCATGAAGGAGTATGTGACAAACACATCACTCCACCTCCTCCCCTGCGCCCAGAGTAACGCTACGGAGGAAGCAGAGTGACGTATGTGTCACATGCTCCTCCATAGGACGACGTGATGCGGACGGGAGAACGGGACAGAGGACAGCCGCAGGTGAGTGCTATCTACAAGGGTGAGGGCTGCCGTCTACTGGAGGGGCTGCTACTAATGGCTGCTACACATGGGGCGTATCTGCAGAGCATTGCACCCTAGTGTCCTCTACAGACACTAGGATGCAATGCTCTGCACATACCCCCATGTGTATAGTAGTGTAAGTGTGTACTACATGCACACTGCTATACACATAGTAGTATGTGCAGAGCATTGCATCCTAGTGTCTGTACTACAGACATTAGGATGCAATGCTCTGCACATACTACCATGTGTATAGCAGTGTGCATGTAGTACAAACTTACACTACTATACACATGGGGGTATGTGCAGAGCATTGCACCCTTGTGTCTGTAGTACAGACACAAGGGTGCAATGCTCTGCACATACCCCCATGGGTAAAACAGTGTGTATGTAGTACATATACACTGCTATACTCATGGGGGGATGCAGAGCATTGCATCCTAGTGTCTGTTCTACAGACATGGGTCGGGTGCAATGTTCTGCAGTCTGCAAATACCCCCATGTGTATAGGAGTGCTATAGAAAAAATGTAAAGTAAAAACAAATTATATGTAAATAAACCGCCCCCCAATAAAAATTAGCTTAACCTTTTCCTATTGCTATATAAAAATCGTAAAAGTAAAAAATAAAATAAATAAATGTTACATATCTGATACTGCCGCATGGCTAAATGTCTGAACTATTAAAATTAAATGTTAGTAAATCATTAACATTTTATTTTAATAGTTCAGACAGTTACCCATGCGGCAATATCAAATTTGCGTTGCTTTTTGTACAGGATCATTAATATTGACCCTGTATAGCAACCGGCGTAAACTTAAAAAATAAAAAAATAAGAATAAAAAAAATTGCTGCTGTTTGGTCACATCACATGCTAGAAAACTTTTAATATGGCCATTGTACATAATTCTTCAAGTAGAATAAGCTGGACCCCTTAGTTTGGTATTTTGACGGTTTTTCCGATTAATTGATAAAATCGACAACTAATCGATTATTAAAATAATCGTTAGCTGCAGCCCTAGAGGAGTTTTCTATTTGATGGCTTTTCCCTCAGGATAGGCCATTGATATCTGATCAGTGGGAGTCCCACACCCAGGACCCTTATCAGCTCTCTGCTACAGCTGCTGTGCCCACAATATACAGAGATCAGAGATGGAAGCAGAAAGCTCTGGACGTTGTTTAGTGGCCATGTTTGGTTACTGCAGCTCAGCTCCTATTAGGGTATTTTCACACTGAGGAATTGGAGAGGAATTTACTCAAGTAGTTCCGCTTGCTTATTCCTCTACAATTCATTTAGCAGTGCCAAACCCCCTTGATTTGAATTTAATTCTGGTCCTCAGTTCACACCTGAGGAATTTCTGTTCCGTCTGAAGAATGAACATGTTCTTTCTTCATGCGGAGTCTGCGTCTAAATTCCCATAGACTGCCATATTTAAAAAAAAAAAAAATTCAGCTGACATTTTCGCGCAAAAAAAGGGTGTTTCCTCCTATATTCAGTGCAAATTCCGCAGCGGAATTTTTAAGCGAGAATTCCTCTCCAGTTCCTCAGTGTGAACATACCCTTAAAGCGTACCTGTCAGATCACCCAAAAAAAACTAAACTGTTATATGTTGCTCAGTATCTCATCCTGATCATGTTCATATCATTTTTATGGGTCTATGACCTATGTTTCTCTCAAAATTAGCTTTATTTCTGAATTACCTTAATGTTGTCGACCAGAAGAAGGGGGGTGGGTCCCTTTCTTCTCCTCAGGTGATAACCACTCCCCCTCCCTCACTCTCCTCAGTCACTGGTCTTGGGAGTGAGGATCTGTAATCCTTTCCTTTCTGGTTTAAAGCTATACGCACACACTGTGTGCTTACAGCTTTTGCAAAACTACGGCTCCCAGCATGCCTTTACATTCTTTGAATTGTAGTTTTGCAACAGCTGGAGGCATATGATTGGTAAAACTCAGATTTACAGCATTGTTGCTGCAGGCTGTGTTCCGCCTACAGTTGCAAAACTAAAACTCCCAGCATGCCCACACATCATTTGGCTATGCAGGCATGCTGGGAGTTGTAGTTTTGCAACAGCTGGAGACATATGGTTGTAGTCCCCCTGTATTAGATATACACACACTGGTCCTCATTTACTATTGCAAACCCAACATGTTTTGTCGGGTTGTGCGCCAGATTCTGTCGCTTTGCGACAGAAATTCTCTCTGTGCCAGATTTAGCACCAGAATAGAAAAACCCCCGACTAACGCAGAGAGAATTTTGCTAATAAAATCCTAAAAGGGGGCGTGGCTGTAGTGGAAAAGGGGCGTGGTCTCAGAAAAGTGGCGTGTTCCCGACATTTTCACAAAAAACTACATATTTACTAAGGTTTCCACATAAAATGTGGTGGATTTGAGCTGAGAAAAACCCTACAGATCAGAGCATGTGTAAAAATAAATAAATAAAAAAAAAAAAAAAAAAAAAGCAAAATGTAGGAAAAGTGGAAATTGTAGGGAATTAAAACCCACAAAGAAACCTACACTCCATTCTTAGTAAATAAGGGCCACTGACTTCATTTATTCATACACATGCACATTACCTAGACAACACAGATTTACACACATACATATATATCCACACACATATATACATGCAGGGACACTTACTTTGTTCCCCATCTTCAGTCACCAGCTTCTTTCATCATCTGCTCACAGGCAGCAGTGTACTCCCGCCCTCCCCCCTTCTCCTCACACAGGAGACTGTGAAGTAAACACAGACCGTGAGGGAGCCAATCATAGCAGCTTTAGATCTGCAGACCTGTCAATCATGAAGTGTGTCCATGATGTAGGTGATGAGTGGACACAGCAGGACTAGTATGTGTCCCAGGAGGCAGGGAGGCAGTTTTTTTTAAATAAAAGCAATTGTAAAACCTGTTGGTTTTGCATGCTTTACAACATATAAAAAGTTTTTATATCTGACCGTGCCCATTTAAAGTGAACGTCACCTAAGCTGCAGTAACCCAGAACGGCCACTACACAAGGTATGGAGCTGTACACTTCTTTCTCCATTCACTGTGTATTGCAGATGCTGCTGCTCTGAGAAACATCTGATTGGTGGAGGTGCCATGTGATAAAATGGGCCATCAATCAAAAAGTCCCGGAAAGACTGATGTATGTTTCTGAGGGATACATATAGTTCTGTTACCCAGATGTATCATATGACATCAGTATGTCCAGCATCTATTTTTTTTTTTTTTTTTTTTAACCAGGTAGATGTTTACAACTTTTTGATTCATTGTTGTATTTGTTTTAATGAATGTTGAGCTCTGTAAAAAAAATATGGAATAAGGCCTATATGAAAACTATTGTCACAGACCATTTCCCCTATTTGCCCATAACAACCAGTCACTACTCAGCTTCCATATAAAAATGAAAGCAGAGCTGCGATTGGTTACGATGGTCATGAACAGTCTTTATAAATGAGGCCTATAGATTTTACTTGTATCCAAATGGAGATTACACTAATTTGTTCTTGTTTATAAAACTGCTTAAACCCAAGAGTGATCAATGGTTTTTCCCTTCGTGACAAATTGGCGTTGACTTTATTTAGTTGCCAGCATTCAGTAAACGTCTCCAGTGACCTGCTCTAATAGATTCTCAACAGCATGTAACTATGTAAATATTTGTCATGATTGCAGGTTTGATTACTGCCGGATTATATCTCCACCATACACACTACAGGAATTCCAGTTATGTATAAGTACCTTGACAGGCAGGGATTTGGATTATTTGGCATGGTGTGAAACGATTATTAACACCAGCCTTACTTCATCCCTTATATAATAAAAGGTACTAGTCTTTCTTATTTAGGGTATTACCATATTGCGGCATCGCACAGGTTCACAGGCAGAAGTCCCATCTGTGAATTGTCCTGGTCAGCTATCACTGTGATTGGTCCCTGCGGTATGTCCCCACTCTGCCCGCCCCTAAAAGTCAGGGCAAAGCAGGGGAAGATGAGAGCTGGGGTGGGGACATACCGCAGGACTGGCGCAGGCAGCGGGGACCGGGGATCGGAGATCTTCCCTGCTGCTTCTAGGAGTTTCAAAACTACAACTCCCAGCATGCCCTTAGCCTGTCTGGGTATGCTGGGAGTTGTAGTTTTGCAACAACTGGAGGCACACTGGTTTGGAATCTTTGTTTCCTAACTCAGTGTTCCCAACCCGTATGCCTCCAGCTGTTGCAAAGCTATAACTCCCAGCATGCACTGACAGACCGTACATGCTGGGAGCTGTAGTTTTGCAACAGCTAGAGGCACACGGTTTAAGTAACAAACTATGTGTTTTTCAACCAGTGTGCCTCCAGCTGTTGCATAACTACAACCCCCAGCATGCACGGACAGCCAAAGGGCATGCTGGAAGTTGTAGTAATATGCCTCCAGCTGTTGTATAACTACAAGTCCCAGCATGCCCTTCTGCTGTCACTGCATGCTGGGAGTTGTAGTTTTGCAGCATTCACACGATCGGGTTTACAGCGAGTTTCTCGCTGCAAGTTTGAGAAACAGCTAATTTTCCGCTGCAACTCGAACTCCCAGCAGTAAACTCACTGTGAACCCTACCTGTGTGAGTGTACCCTAAAAACACTACACTAACTACTACACAGTTACCTCTCTCCCCCCCCAATAAAAATGTAAAACATCTGGTACGGCACTGTTTCCGAAATGGAGCCTCCAGCTGCTGCAAAACAACAACTCCCAGTATTGCTGGACAGCCATTGACTGTCCAGGCATGCTGGGAGTTTTGCAACAGCTGGAGACACCCTGTTAGGGGTATTCTATGCCAGGGATTCCCAATGTCCACCCCATGCAAATCCCTAATTTAGGCCTCAAATGCGCATGGCACTCTCTCACTTCGCAGCCCTGTCGTATTTCAAGGAAACAGTTTAGGGCCACATATGGGGTATTTCCGTACTCGGGAGAAATTGCCTAACAAACTTTGGGGGGCTTTTTCCTCCTTTTACCCCTTATGAAAAGGTAAAGTTGGGGTCTACTCCAGCATGTTGTTGTAATTTTTTTAATTTTTTACACTACACTAATTTGCTGGTGTTGCCCCCATACTTTTTTTTTTTTCACAAGAGGTAAAAGGAAAAAAAGATGCCCAAAATTTGTAACGCAATTTCTCCTGAGTACCGAAATATCCCATATGTGGACGTAAAATGCTCTGCGGGCATACAACAAGGCTCAGGAGTGTGAGCGCACTATGTACATTTGAGGTGATTTGCACATGGGTGGCTGATCGTTACAGCTGTTCTGACACAAGCACACAAAAAACACACACACCCCTTAAGGAACGTAACAAGGGGTATAGTGAGCCTTAACACAGGTGTTTGAAGAATTTTCGTTGAAAATGAAATTTTTTTAATTTTTTCTCTAAAATGCTGGTGTTATCCCAAATTTTTCATTTTCACAAGGGGTAATAGGAAAAAGGCCTCCTAAAATTTGTAACATAATTTCTTCTGAGTAAGAACATACCCCATGTGTGGACGTAAAGTGATCTTCTGGCGCACTACAATGCTCAGGAGTGGAGGAGCGCCTTTAGGCTTTTTGGAGAGAGAATTTGGCTGGAATTGAAGGCCATGTGCGTTTACAAAGCCCTCATGGTGCCAGAACGGTGGAACCCCCACCCACCCACATGTGACCCGATTTTGGAACTACACCCCTCACGTAATGTAATAAGGGGTGCAGTGAGCATTTACACCCCACAGATGTCTGACAGATTTTTGGAACAGTGGTCCGTGAAAATGAAAAATGTAATTTTTCATTTGCACAACCAACTGTTCCAAAAGTCTGTCAAACACCAGTGGGGTGTAAATGCTCACTGCACCCCTTATTAAATTCCGTGAGGGGTGTAGTTTCCAAAATGGGTCATGTGGGGGGGGGGGGGGGGTCCACTGTTCTGGTAGCACGGGAGACTTTGTAAACGCACGTACCCCCGACTTCCATTCCAAACAAATTCTCTCTCCAAAAGCTCCTTCTCTTCTGAGCATTTCAGTTTGCCCGCAGAGCACTTTACATCCACACATGGGGTATTTATATACTCAGAAGGAATGAGGTTACAAATTTTAGGGGGGCATTTTCTCCTATTGCCTCTTGTAAAAATGATAAATTTGGGGGAAAAACTGCATTTTAGTGAAAGAAAAAAATTCATAAAAAAATTCATAAACGAAAAGTCGTCAAACACCTGTGGGGTTGTGTCTTCAGGGGTGTAGTTTCAAAAATAGTATGCCATGTGTTTTTTTTTTTTTTGCGGTTTTGGAACCATAGAGGCTTCCTAAACGCAACATGCCCCCTAAAAACCATTTCAGCAAAAATCACTTTACAAAATCCCATTGTCGCACCTTCGCTTCTGAGCCCTCTAGTGCACCCAACGTTCATATATGAGGTATTTCCTTACTTGACAGAAATTGGGTTACACATTTTGGGGGGAATTTTCTCCTTTTACCCCTTGTAAAAATTCAAAAACTGGGTCTACAATAAAAAGTTAGTGTAAAAAATTTAAATTTTGAATTTTCTCCTTCACTTTGCTGCTATTCCTGTGAAACACCTAAAGGGTGAACAAACATTCTGAATATAATTTTGAATACTTTGAGGGGTGCAGTTTTTTTTTATAATGGAGTCATTTATGGGGTATTTCTAATATGAAGACCCCTCAAATCCACTTCAAAACTGAACTGGTCACTGAAAAATTCTGATTTAGAAAATTTTGTGAAAAATTGGAAAATTGCTGCTGAACTTTGAAGCCCTCTGGTGTCTTCCAAAAGTAAAAACATGTCAACTTTATGATGCCAACATAAAGTAGACATATTGTATATGTGAATCAATATATAATTTATTTGGGATGTCTATTTTCCTCCCAAGCAGAGAGCTTCAAAGTTAAAATTAAAATTTTCAAATTTTTCATGAAATTTGGGAATTTTTCACCAAGAAATGATGCAATTATCGACGAAATTTACCACTATGATAAAGTATGAATTTGATTCAGAGATAGTTTTTCCTGACATATTCTAAGTAAAAGCATCCCAGAGTTATTAATGCTTAAAGTTACAGTGGTCAGATGTGCAAAAAATGCTATGGTCCTTAAAGGGGTACTCAGCTGTCCTGTGTCGCAAGCTCTGCTCCCCAGCGTCCGGAAGTTTATTGTTCCGAACGCTGTGTGCGGGCTTCCGTGTTCAGGGCTGCCCCTCGTGATGTCACGCCCGCCCCCTCAGCGAAAGTCTATGGGAAGGGGGCACGAGGGCCATCGTGCCCCCTTCCCATAGACTTTCGCTGAGGGGGCGGGCGTGACGTCATGAAAGGGGCGGGCGTGACATCACGAGGGGCAGCCCTGAACACGGAAGCCCGCACACAGCGTCTGGAACAATAAACTTCTGGACGCTGGGGAGCGGAGCTTCCGACACAGGGCAGCAGAGTACCCCTTTAAGGCCAAAATGACCTCGGTCCTTAAGGGGTTAATCCTGTTAACCTGCACTTTAACCCTGTTTCTTGGGTTTAGTGCAGATGAACTGGCTGTCAGTTTCCCTTCAAAGTTTAATGTTTTAGTAGACAAAGTGTCAATGTGGTTGCTTGTCTTGTCAAGTTTTCTCCTTACTGCTTCCCTTATTTGTAAAATATCTGAAATATTTTATATCAATTTAAAACCATTTGAACAATTTTAAACTTTCTTCTTTAAAAGATGGTGGTCGAGGTCAAGTTTGGAGAGAGCATCCGGACCGCCGCAAGCGTTTTGACTTTGATTTTCGAGAACGCGATGATGAACGAGGCTATCGCAGAACTCGCAGTGGCTCAGGGAGTGCGGAAGATGAGAGAGACAGTTTGCCAGAATGGTGCTTGGAGGATGCAGAAGATGAGACGGGCACTTTTGATTCCTCAGGGGCATTCCTACCTTCCAAGGTATAATTTTTTTCCAATTTTGTCTTGGTCTACATTGGATGCTGTTTAAAAGTCTTTTTGTAAAATTCCGACAACTTTGTGGGAAACACTTACTGTTCTACATTCATTGTTCAGATGTTTGGCCTCACTTACATGTCTTGCTCAAAAAGGTTGTTACCCTTCGCCATCTCCAGAACAGAGTTGCGGTTATGCTTGCGCACTGTCCCTCTATTCATTCTCTATGGCTGCTGCCAGAGATACCTGACTTTACTATCTCTGGCAGCTGTCATAGCGAATGAATGGAGCAGCAGCCAGTGTGGGCCCGCTGCTCTATTCTGACTAGGAATTATTGTCCCTGTTCTTGAGATTCCTGTGGACAGGGATAACTTCTAGTGGTGGGACAGCCCAGATTGAGGAGGATCTGACCATTAGTACCTCGGTTAGTTTATAATGGGGATCCCTTGTTCCCAAAGTGAATGGAGCGGCAGCATGAATGCTCAGCCACAGCTACCTTCACTGACTATGAGACGTCTGAAGATAGCCAAGCAGTGTGCCCAGGTACCTTCTGTATTCTGCTTAGTGCTGTCTAAGAAATAATCATTTTAGCAGTATTACCACATGTGGAATTTCTGTTACTTTTTCAGAAGGTACAAAAGGAATGCATTCCTGAGGAGCAGGAGCTGGATTTTCGTCCTTCTGTGGATGGGGAAGAGCATTCAGATTCTGATGGAAGCAACTTGGAGGATGCCAAAGAGACAGAAGGGGTTCAGGTACCAGAGCAGTCGAGTGAAATAAGCAAAAATGACAGCTTTGGAGAAAGACCAGGTACATAGCTGCCTTTTTAAAATGTATTGCTTTTAAGGTGTTAAATTTGGGCTTTAGTAAATTTAAAACATTTAATGTTATGTCAGTGACCACACCTCCAGATAAGGAGCACAAGACACCTTCCCCTGAAAAGAAAATGGAACCTAAAGCAGATTCTCCTGTCCAGAAGGCTACTACTCCCCCTGTGTCCAGTAACAATGAGCAGGAAGCAAAATTGCACACAAATCCACCAGCCCCAACTCCACACACGCAAAAGGAAGGTATGAGTTCATATATGTGAAAGAAGTGTTATATATTTTTCCAGGTTAAAAAAAATTAAAGCATTACTGTCATATAATTAAACTTTTCCTATAGACACCGTCGTCATTGCAGTCAAGCAGATCAGCAAGGCAGGAAGTAAAGTGCACAGCCGCACACTAATCCTGGATATATCTAGCTAGGAGACTGACTTATCTAGTCTTTTGACATTTCTGTGCAACATGTCATAAGTAAAGTCAGTATTTTCATTATGCAAATTAGCTTGAAAAGCTAAGAAGGTATTCTTCCTTGTGGATAAAGCCCAGCTATGTTTACCCTCCCTGTGACTGCAACACCCCTGTGTCTGCTTGTAGCCAATCCTAGCTTCATAATTGACATCCCCTCGGCTTTACTTTCAACTAGGTCTCCTGTCCCAAAATCTCTGCACGCAGCACATGCACAGTACTGCAAGCTTCTCCTGGCTACCTCAAAGACTTGTCTACACTTGCACACTTTTGGTTTCTCAGACAAACCTTGGAGCTAACCAGAAGAACAGGCCACTAACAGGTCAGAGAAGTCAACATGTAGGAGAGCCTGGAGAGCATGCAGGAGACCCTCAGTTTACCAAGTGACAGCAGTCAGGAGAGAATTGGCAGAGCTCGGCAATGAAGGACAGTTCAGTACTAGGAGAATACTACTTCAAAGAACTGTAGTATGACTAACACCGTGTTTAGGCTCATGATAATAGTGGTGATGGAAGGGTTGGTGCAGGATTGGTTGGTTGGATGAATGGATAAAATGAAAAATAGAAGGAAACAATGAGGATGGTTAGACGGATGTATGAATGTACAGTGATCCCTCAACTTACAATGGCCTCAACATAGAATAGTTTCAACATACAATGTTTTTTTCTGGACCATCGTAACTTGAAACCAGACTCAACATACAATGTACAGACAGTCCAGATCTGTGAAACGTGTCACAACTGGAGGAACTGACCAATCAGAATGGGCATTTTACTGGTAAAACACCTGTATTACTGAAGTGCATGCACTGACTGGGTGTCTGGTAGTGCCCCCTACAGTACAGGGAGGAACTAAAAGTTCTGTACTACTCCTTACCTGTGCCAGGGTTAGCTGCTCCTTTGGACACCTAGTAAGGAGCGGCTCCATTTGGGACACTGTGTGTACTGTATAGGACCCTGAAGAAGCTCCTGTCCTCTACATAAACCATTGTTTCCCAACCAGTGTGCCTCCAGCTGTTGCAAAACTACAACTTTCAGCATGCCCGGACAGCCGTTGGCTGTCCAGGCATGCTGGAAGTTGTAATTTTGCAACAGCTGGAGGCACCCCGGTTGGGAAACACTGACATAGACAGTGATTACAGCTCCCAGCAGATCTTTCTTACTTTTATATGTAAGGACTTGCTATATCTGTATTAGTTATCTACTTATTTTTCTTTAATCCTCACATTTTCCTATTTTTGGATGACATTTTTGTGGCTTCAGAACCAATTACCAGGTTTCCATAGAGTTATGGTCTCAACATACAATGGTTTCAACATACAATGGTCGTCCTGGAACCAATTAATATTGTAACTTGAGGGACCACTGCGTGTGCACCGGATGCATAGATGTATGGACAGACTGCAGACAGATGGATGGAGGAAAGAATGTATAGATGAATGGATAAAAGTATATATAGATAGTTGGATAGCTTGATATACAGCAACAGAAGAATGCAGCAGCACACTGCCAGCACAAGGATATACATGAAACATGAACATGCAGATAAAACATGGAGAGCTATACAGCTATGGTGTAATAGATGCAAATGTGAAACTATGAAATAGTGAGGCACTTAGCTCGCAAATTTGTCTCCGCCGGCGGTCAAATAGCTTGGACCGTCCCACCGCGAGGCCAAGGAGGCCACCTTATAGCGGTGGGATGGTCCAAGCTATTTGACCGCCGGCGGAGACAAATTTGCGAGCTAAGTGCCTCACTATTTCATAGTTTCACATTTGCATCTATTACACCATAGCTGTATAGCTCTCCATGTTTTAACTGCATATTCATGTTTCATCTATATCCTTGTGCTGGCAGTGTGCTGCTGCATTCTTCTGTTGCTGTATATCTAGCCTAGTAGCGTGAACCTGTAGGCCAGGTCCATATAATAGTTTGGTATCAACTAAAGTGCTGGCTGACTTATTCTTTGTCTGGATAGCTTGATAGTTAGATAAATTGATACATTAATGGATGAAATAGACAACTACGTGTTTAGATTAATCACTTAAAACCCTTATTTAATAGTCATCAGTAGATCAATACCAACACTTCATGTCTTCTGTTTTCACAAGGGGTAAGGTTAGGACCATATTAGAGAGGTGGCAGAACATAGTCTACTAGTGACTTTAAGGCTGTTTCTGAACCTTTGCTTTTATTTTCCAGTAGACCTTGCTTTTGAGTCCTGCATTATAAAAGTTTTGGGAAATAAACGGTACTTAGGCAGTTGTAGATGAAGGCAATGAACATATATATACACCATAGGGGAGATTTATCAAAACCTGTCCAGAGGAAAAGTTGACCAATTGCCCATAGCAACCAATCAGATCACTTCTTTTATTTTTAACAAGCTCTTTGCAAAATGAAAGAAGCGATCTGATTGGTTGCTATGAGCAACTGGGCAACTATTCCTCTGGACAGGTTTTGATAAATCTCCCCCCCCATATACTTATCTTTTGTAACGTATGAATTCTAGTGCAGCATAGTCATTATTTTTGCAAGACCTCTCATATCATATGTTTATCACGCCATAAAAAGGCGATTTTATAAGTTTATTAGCTCCAGGAAATTCCATTCTATTTGCTTTTATATCCAAACAGATATACAATTGTGTCTGCTGCTCATAGCAGGAAATACAGCTGACACATTTTCTTGAAAACATACTTGGCAATTACAAAAAATTGGCCATGTCTTAGGAACATGTCAAAAGTTTTTCTGTCATTGTCTAAGGCTTTTTCACACGGCAGAAATTCTGCGTGAATTCATAGCCAATTTACTTAAATGGAATTCCTGCAGCGGACATTATGCCGCAGAAATTCTTTTGTTTGAATGATACTGTGGAATCCTATTAAAGGAGAACTCCAGAATATTAAAATTGTCCCCCATACTGCCGGCAGTAAAAAAAATAAAGATGTACATCCCTTCCTCCGCTCCCCCGGGGCCTCCAGTCTCCGCCGCGATCCTCTTCCTGGTTGCTGGTGGTCGGCCAGTCATACTGCACTCAGCCAATCACCGGCCGCAGCGAAGTCCCGACTCGGCCAGCGATAGGCTGAGCGGCAGTGTGACGTTTTCAGCCACGTCAGCAGGTGCCGGTGTAGTGAAGAATTTTGTGTCTTGAAGCGTTCTCACACTGCCGCTCAGCCTATCACTCGCCGAGTCGGGACTTCGCTGCGGCTGGTGATTGGCTGAGCGCAGTATGACTGGCCGACCACCAGCAACCAGGAAGAGGATCTCGTCGGAGAACGGAGCCGGTTACCGGAGGCCTCGGGGGAGCGAAGGAAGGTATGTACATCTTTTTTTTTTTTCTACCGGCAGTATGGAGGACAACTTTTATATTCTGGAGTTCTCCTTTAAAGTGTATTGGCTATAAATTCCGTGCAGATAGCCTTGTGTGCAGACCCCGAGCGATGATGAAAACAAGTTGGGAGTAGTGCACTTTTCTTCCTCTCTGTGTCTTTGAGACAGACCCGTAGACTTGCGTTGAATGTCCATTCAGGTCACATGACATGGGGCCGGGAGAGAACGGTTTTCCCAGCTCATTCTCATGAACGGTTGGGGTCTGAACACTCTGACCCTGACTGATCAAAACTAACTATGACGTATCAAAAGTTTTTCCTAATGACAGGAATGCTTTAAGAGTATGTATCACCAGGTGCATCTTTGTTGTTTTTAAACAATGGCAAAAAATAATTCTGTTAAAAAAACACACAAAAAAACCTTTAAAGCTGTGCTCACACTGAACTTTTTTTTATTTTTATAATGGGGTTTTAGTTTTGATTAAATTAACTATTTAATTTAATCATTAAGATACATGGATGTTAACCAATCAAAACAGAAAGCGTATGTTTAAAAAATGCACAGTGTGCATACAACCTTAGACTGTCTACAAAATAGGCATAATCTCCTCTGAAGTCTGCGCCAGAAATCCCACCTTGCCCAGCACCTTCCTCTTCTTTTTACTGAAAATCCTTGCGACTTAGAATGAGAAACTGTAAGATCTCTCTAGTTGTTACAAGGTTTTGCAAATTTAACAGCTCTCCTTTATTCATAGCTGTGCAGTCTCATTCTTTTTATTTTCTGTCACAGTTTTATAGCAAAAAATTGGCCGTGCTGGTGTACTCCGGTTGAAAACAATCTTTTTTATATCAACTTGTGTCAGAAAGTTAAATAGATATGTGAATTAATTCCGTATAAAAATCTTAATCCTTCCAGTACTTATCAGCTGCTGTATGCTCCAGAGGAAGTTCTTTTATTTTTAAATTTCTTTTCTGTCTGACCACAGTGCTCTCTGTCCGTGTCAATAACTGTCCAGAGAAGAAGTTTGCTCTAGGGATTTGCTCCTGCTCTGTACAGTTCCTGACAGGGTGTCAGCAGAGAGCACTGTAGTCAGACAGAAAAGAAATTCACAACTTCACAAAGGTGATAAGTACTGGAAGGATTAAGGTTTGTATATAGAAGTAATTTACAAATCTGTTTAACTTTCTGGCACCAGTTGGTTTAATTATTTTTTTTTTTCAAATGGAGTACCCCTTTAACAGGAACAGCAGACCTCTCCCTATTGAGAGCACAAGCATGACTATAGGGAGTTGAGAGGTATACAGCTGTTGGCTGAATGTGTGTTTGGTCAGCTATGTAATCACAAGTCTTACTGTTCTTTGCTTATTTGTAGTAGATGAGAGCCAATACATTTAATCAGCTTTAAATACAATTATTCTTGTTCTTGATCTCACATATGTTTTCTTGTCCCATTTGTTTTACCAGAAGGTGTTTCTCGTGGTTCCAGAGGTTCACCTGTGTCATCAGCTCCTTCAATACCTCACTCTCCTTCTCCTGCATTTAGCCAAAGCACTGCAGCTCAACAAGTCAAAGATCCTCATCAAGGACCTGCCATTCATTCCCCCCCTATTCAAAATGACCTCTCCTCAGGGCCTTCTCCCCCCTCAGTCTGTGCTGCACCAGGTATGGGCACGCTTATACCAGAACCTGATGAAGAGGATGGACTGGAACACCTAGAGCAGGTGAGAGCCTAGGAATTAAATACATTACTTAGTATTTCAACAAATGTTAGCATATCTTATAATGTTTACTAACTTTGCAGCTGTGTTACTACTTTTTAATGTTTCTGTTCTTAAAGGGAATCTGTCATCTCTAGATCATGCTCAGGGCTGAAGTGTCAAAGAGGCAGTGCTGAGCTGTTGTAGAGCTTTGTGAAGATCATGTTGCATTATATTCTTATTCTAATACTGTATTTGCCCCCTAATTTTATCCTTCCTTTTTTACTTGTGTTATTGTGCTTTCTCCATGATGTTCTCTGTACCCTGGCCAGTATAGACTGAGAATTTATTTATACATCAATATAGGGCTGGGCGGTATACCGATTCATACCGAAATTTTTGGGCTGCACGATATGAATTTTTCCCATACCGCAATACCGGTTGGGCCCCTTCCCCTTGGGAATGAATTATCAGCTTATCGCTGTTCTGTCTCCCCCCCCCCAAAATCATGTTACCCGCCAGCGCCGTTCTGCTCCCCCCCCCCCCCAATTAATTATTAGCCCAGCGGGGTACTACTCACATGTGTCACCGGCAAGCACTGCCCTCCTCCCCTTTGTTAGGGGCCACCGGCGCTAGAACTCTATACTGTACGCCAGTGGTCTCCAACCTGCGGACCTCTAGCTGTTGCAAAACTACAACTGCCAGCATGCCCGGACAGCCAACGGCTGTCCGGGGATGCTTGGAGTTGTAGTTTTGCAACAGCTGGAGGTCCGCAGGTTTGAGACCACTGCTGTACGCTGTATCCCTATGCCCGGACTGCAAAAGATAAAGAAAATAAACTTCAACTTGCCTACGTCGGCCTCACGCTGTTCCTTGGGACTGGAACGTCAGACAGCCGTCAGCCTATCACCGGCCGGAGCGATGTCCTGCCCCGCCCAGTGATAGTGCGTTTAACCTGTCATGTAAGAGGCCGGCCTGCTCCTTACATGACAGTGGGCTCAGCCCATCACTGGCCTGGGCGGCACATCGCTGCGGCTGGTGATAGGCTGACGGCTGTCTGACGTTCCCGTCCCCAGCGAAAGGCCGACATAGGTAAGTTGAAGTTTATTTTCTTTATCTTTTGCAGCCCGGGCATAGGGATACAGCGTACAGCAGTGGTCTCAAATCTGCGGGCCTCCAGCTGTTGTAAAACTACAACTCCTAGCATGCCCGGACAGCCGTTGGCGCTGGCGGGTAACAGCCATAAGTTACAAAAATACTGTGATACACATATTTGGTCATACCGCCCAGCTCTACAATAATATACGTTGCTCTGTGATGTCTCTCTGTTGCATACCAAGGGCTATACATTTTTTTTTCTCTATTTCTTTATATTTTCCTGACAATGTATTCTAGCTAGGGATTGTTGTTTTTTGCTGGGCGGTTTTTAACTCATTTTTTGTTTCTTTGTGGTGCAATTTTTGCTGCTTTGTATCATTTCCAGTGTCAGTATTTTACCCATTTGCAATTTAGCCCAAAAGCAAATACACGGGGCAGATACAGAGGCCTTTTGTTAGCCTGCAACATAACTGTGCATTATGGATAGTATAATGATGGCAGGCTGCCTTTAGGGGCCAATTCATAAGTGAATTACTGTATAATTGTAAATTTCATATCATTTCTAAATCTATTTTGGTAATCTTTGTGTAGCCTAAATATAAATGTCAATTTTGTATCATGTGGGCTAAGAGAAGTCTTACAATGCACCATATTTGTCAAGGACATGGGGGGTTGGGGACTTATCAAAACTTGCTTAGAGGAAAAGCTAAACAGTTGCAACCAATCAAATTGCTTCTTCATTATTTTCTTTTTTTTTTATAAAATAAAAGAAGCAATATGGTTACTATGGGCAACTGCTCCACTTTTTCTCTACACAGGTTTTATTATACCTCCCCATGTATCATTATTATTTAGGAGATTGGTCAAATATTTCATACAGCATACATCATTGATAAATGTGGTGCAGCTCTTTTCATTTGTTGCTGTCTAACTTTACAATTGTGTTATCTAAAGCTGCAAATGCAGATAAGTTGCAGCTTGTTACATGGTTTTAAGTGCAGTTCTGCATGTATGTTAATACATACAACCTAACTTCACTGGTATAATTCACGTAGAGTATACATCATGTGGCTGAGTTTTTTTTTTTTTTTTTTTTTTTTTTTTTTACAGCAAGCACAGCAGATGGTGGCATACCTGCAGGACGGGACGCTAGACGATGAGAGATTAACGGGAAAAGCACCAGACCACAGAGTAAAAGGACATTCTCCAGAAATGCAGCAGAAGTGGTACTACAAAGATCCACAAGGAGAAATCCAAGGTGAGTCTTTTTGCATTGTCCTGTTTGATGGGGCTGCCCTTCTATTGTCTTCACTCTATAATATTTAATAAAGCCTTTGTGATTGTGTATTATGGCTTTACAAGGTACAAATCTTTATTTCATAGGTCCCTTCAGTAATAGAGAGATGGCAGAGTGGTATCGAGCTGGCTATTTTCCTATGACATTGTTGTTAAGGAGAGTATGTGATGAGGCCTTTCAGACACTTGGAG
This sequence comes from Hyla sarda, assembly GCF_029499605.1. NCBI lineage: Eukaryota > Metazoa > Chordata > Amphibia > Anura > Hylidae > Hyla > Hyla sarda. The sequence continues at coordinate 93,698,043 of NC_079191.1, read as the reverse complement.
ACATCATTAAGTTATGGGGCAGAGTTCCTTTCATTACACCCCCTCCTTCCAGACTAGTAAGTCAATCCACTTTACTTAACCATGCACATTTGTGCACTTGCTGAAAGCCATAATTATTTACTTCTACCTATTTTGGGATTAATTTTTTTTAAATCTATTTACAGGGTGAATTGGGTCCAGAGCATATAGGTCGCCACCAGGACATGACTGCATTATTCCAGATACAACAGTTGCATTATCAACAATTTCTTATCCAGTGAGTTTGGTTCTTATAGGCTGCACTGCTCTTTTTATTCCAAAAATGTTAGTCAATTGTAGTGTGCGTAATACAGTTAATGTCTGTTACATGAATTGATCCATTTACTAATAATAACAGTAACATAGTACAGCTGAAAAAAGACTTGTGTCCATCAAGTTCAACCTCAAAGGAGGAGAGGAGATAAGGTAAGGGGTACGGATGGATGAAGGGGAGGGGTTGTAATTCTATATTTCAACATTTGCCTTAAAAAGTACCTGTCACCAAATAAACGTTTCTAAACTAACTCAGGCTGTGTTTCCGAACACTCCTACCACCCTTTAAAAAAAAAAAAAAAATCAGAGCTTTAAAAAGCTCTGTATCTTACCTTTCTTCTTACCTTTCTGCTAGCCCAGCAGGAGAAAGTGGGTGTTTCCCAGCAGGCATGACATCACTGAAGCCTGCTGGGGGACCACTTCTGCCGTCACATGGATGCAGCGCTGTGATGAATAGAAGAACTCAGGCTCTGTGCATCTTTCATTGAGGTTCTTTGCAGCTTTCTGTCTGTGTAGCTTTCAATGAGGCTCTGTGCAGCTGTTCAATCAAGCTTAGTGCATAGAAAAGCACTTCCTGAGTTTAGTCTCCTGCCCAGCCAGGAGGGGACTAAACTTACTGTGTTAATTGTGGCAGTGAACAGAACAGAGCCACTTAGAGGCCGTTTTTTCTATTACATTTTAAACATATTTATGTTGTTAATTTTAAAAGCAAGTGAATGGGAAAGTGTCTGCTAATTACACAAGTACCGTATATACTCGAGTATAGGCCGAGTTTTTCAGCACGATTTTTCGTGCTGAAAACACCCCCCTCGGCTTATACTCGAGTGAACTCCCCCACCCGCAGTGGTCTTCAACCTGCGGACCTCCAGAGGTTTCAAAACTACAACTCCCAGCAAGCCCAGGCAGCCATCGGCTGTCCGGGCTTGCTGGGAGTTGTAGTTTTGAAACCTCCGGAGGTCCGCAGGTTGAAGACCACTGCGGCCTTCAACATCATCCAGCCCCCTCTCACCCCCTTTAGTTCTGAGTACTCACCTCCGCTCGGCTCTGGTCCGGTCCTGCAGGACTGTCCGGTGAGGAGGTGGTCCGGTGGGATAGTGTTCCGGGCTGCTATCTTCACCGGGGAGGCCTCTTCTAAGCGCTTCGGGCCCGGCCTCAGAATAGTCACGTTGCCGTGACAACGACGCAGAGGTGCGTTCATTGCCAACGTAATTCTGCGTCATTGTCAAGGCAACGCCTCTATTCCGGGCCGGAAGCTCGGAGAAGAGGCGCCCCCGGTGAAGATAGCAGCCCGGACCACCTCCTCACCGGACAGCCCTGCAGGACCGGACCAGCGCCGAGCGGAGGTGAGTACTCAGAACTAAAGGTGGTGAGAGGGGGCTGGATGATGTTGAAGGCCGCAGTGGTCTTCAACCTGCGGACCTCCGGAGGTTTCAAAACTACAACTCCCAGCAAGCCCGGACAGCCGATGGCTGCCCGGGCTTGCTGGGAGTTGTAGTTTTGAAACCTCTGGAGGTCCGCAGGTTGAAGACCACTGAGGGCGAATGATGAGAAGAGGATGATGAAGGGGGGGTGTGGGGATGATGAAGGGGGGGGTGTGGGATGATAAGGGGATGATGAAGGGGGGATGTGTGGGATGATGACAAGGGGATGATGAAGGGGGGGATGTGTGGGATGATAAGGGGATGATGAAGGGGGGATGTGCGGGATGATAAGGAGATGATGAAGGGGGGATGTGTGGGATGATGACAAGGGGATGATGAAGGGGGGGATGTGTGGGATGATAAGGGGATGATGAAGGGGGGATGTGTGGGATGATGACAAGGGGATGATGAAGGGGGGATGTGTGGGATGATAAGGGGATGATGAAGGGGGGATGTGTGGGATGTTAAGGGGATGATGAAGGGGGGATGTGTGGGATGATAAGGGGATGATGAAGGGGGGATGTGTGGGATGATGACAAGGGGATGATGATGATGATGAGGATGTTAATGACGGGTCTGGATGATGACAGGGGGGATGAGGTATTTCCCACCCTAGGCTTATACTCGAGTCAATAACTTTTCCTGGGATTTTGGGTTGAAATTAGGGGTCTCGGCTTATACTCGGGTCGGCTTATACTCGAGTATATACGGTAACTCTATATTAAAAGTTTTATTTGGTGACGGGTACTCTTTAACCCCTTAAGGACTCAGCGTTTTTCAGTTTTTGCATTTTCGTTTTTTCCTTCTTACCTTTTAAAAATCATAACCCTTTAAATTTTCCACCTAAAAATCCATATTATGGCTTATTTTTTGCGCCACCAATTCTACTTTGCAGTGACATTAGTCATTTAACCCAAAAATCTACAACTTAACGGGAAAAAAAAATCATTGCGCGACAAAATTAAAGAAAAACGCAATTTTTGTAACATTTGGGGACTTCCGTTTCTACGCAGTGCATTTTTCAGTAAAAATGACACCTTATCATTATTCTGTAGGTCCATACGGTAAAAATGATACCCTACTTATATAGGTTTAGTTTTGTCGTACTTCTGGAAAAAATCATAACTACATGCAGGAAAATTTATACGTTTAAAGATGTCATCTTCTAACCCCTATAACTTTTTTTTTTTTTCCGCAAATGGGGCGGTATGAGGGCTAATTTTTTGCGCCTTGATCTGAAGTTTTTATCGGTAGAATTTTTGTTTTGATTGGACTTTGATCACTTTTTATGAATTTTTTAATGGTATAAAAAGTGACCAAAAATACGCGATTTTGGACTTTGGAATTTTTTCCGTTTACGCCATTGACCGTGCGGTTTAATTAACGATATATATTTTTATAGTTTGGACATTTACGCACGTGGCGATACTATATATGTTTATATTTATTTTTATTTACATAGTTTTTTCTTTTTTTGTGGGAAAAGGGGGGTAATTCTGACTTTTATTTGGGAAGGGGTTAAATCACATTTATTAACACTATTTTTCACTTTTTTTTGCAATGTTATAGCCCACATAGGGGGCTATAACATTGCACACACTGAACTCTTACACTATTCACTGGCATGCATTAACATGGCATTGATCAGTGTTATCGCCGCTCGGCTGCTCCTGCCTGGATCTCAGGCATGGAGCAGTCATTCGTCGATCGGACACACAGGACTGCCTGTAGGGATCCTTCTGCTGTCCTGCAAGCTGTTCGGGATGCCGTGATTTCACCGTGACGGTCCCGAAAAGCCTGACTGAGCTGCCGGGATGCTTTCGGTTTCACTTCAGACGCGGCGGTCAACTTTGATAGCCGCATCTTAAGGGTTAATACTGGGCATCACTGCGATCGGTGATGTCCGGTATTAGCCGTGGGAGGCCGTCGGGACCGACCCGATATGACGCGGGGTCACCGCGTGACCTCGCGTTATTTCGCTGCAGCCAGCGCAGGACGTGAATATACGTCCTGCATAGTTAAGGAAGTCCTGTGGCCAACACCCAAAAATTTAGATATATCATTAAATATCTTAGGGTACCCTGATCAAACACCTTTTTACAGTTTCTTGATTCACCATCCTGTTACTGAGATATTTATATTTTTTTAGGGAATCTGTCTGATATTCACTCACGTTAAAATGAATTTCCTCGCCAAATGACTCCTTCCCTGAATTGTCAGATAAACTATAAACCCTCATATCTCAGGAATGGAAGGATATATCAAGAAACTGTAGAAATGTGTGTGATCAGGGCATTCTAAATAACATCTCATTTTCTCTTTAAATAAAAGCAGGGAAGGTTCCCTTCACAGTTGCCTGGCAGTGCCACTATGGAGAGAAAACTTAAAAGGAACTGCAATATTAATCCTGCTTATTTTCAGGATAGGTGGGGGTCCCAGAAGTGGGACCCCTAATGGACCACAAAGTAGGAGCATATCCTAACAATTTGTCACTACTATGAAAGATTGAGAACCCTAATATTTCATACTCCCCGCCATCCATCAGGATGAATTTTTTTTGTATTATTTACTAAGAACTTTGGGAGAAGTTTATCATTACCTGTTCAGATGAGAAGTTGCTGAATGGCCATAGCAACCAATCAGATTGCCTCTTTCATTTTTGAAAAGGCCTCTGAAAAATGAAAGCAGCAATCTAATTGGTTGCTTTGGGCAACTTAGCAACTTTTCCTCTGGACAGGTTTTAATAAATCTCCCTCCTTATCTTGTTTGTTACATTTTCCAGACAGCAATATGCCCAAGTCTTGGCACAGCAGCAGAAAGCGGCTCTCTCCTCACAGCAGCAACAGCAGTTAGCTCTTCTATTACAGCAGTTTCAGACTCTAAAAATGAGGTAACCTCTTTTGTTAGCTGAAAAAGTACTTAACCTCTAATGTCATTTTATCTTGACTCCCATAATTATTTTTTAGAGACTTACATGGTGTTTTTGCTTATGATAGGATATCTGAGCAGCCTGTGATTCCAACGTTACCGAGAGCCGTGTCTGTTCCAGATAACACATCATTGTGGGAGCGTCAGACAGCAGCCGCCCCACCCACTAGTAAGTGTCACTGTGTGTGACGGATTATAATACAATAGCTCCTAGCTTATCGGTCACACATAATAGCCCTTTGGGAAATCATTTCAGTTAGTCTTTTTGAATTCTGCATTTAGCACTTGCCTGTGATTCTAGTCTGCTCTGTGGCCTCTGCGGAAGTCATTGTGCAGGGAGGGGGTGAGCTGTGACCAGCTTTATAGCAGGTGCTGTCACTGCAAAACACCATGTCTATTGTGAAAATTATATAATCATGACATGGAGAACATGAAAAAAATTACCTTCAAATATGTTTAACCCCTTCAGGCAAAGTGATGTACATGTACTTCATTTTTCCGTGAAGGGTGTATGGAGAAAGCTTTTGATACAAGCCTGCTCCCTACCCCATGGGCTATGACTTCTGAGCATGACCATCTCTATAGCTGGCTATTAACTGTTTACATGCCTCTTTCAATACTGACATCAGCATATAAACCACATTCGCTACATGACAATGGTGTGGCAGTGGCTGGATCTGCACCTCACAAAGCGATTGCAAGGAGCAGATTCATTGCCATGGTTCTATATATATATATTATTTTTTTTAATCTAAAATTCTCCTCCTATGTGGTGATAACGAGTAGGCTGCTTTAAAATGATCTGTACAGCATTACAGTGAAAGGTGACGCCAGTGGATAGTGAAGGCAATAGATGATGACCAGAGCTCAGCCTCCCCCTTTCTGTGAATTTACTTTAAAGGTCGCAGAGCATATAGACAGCTTCTGTATATATTTGGCTATGTCCATGAGGCTTCCTATAAAGTATATCTCTAAATGCTGTTAAAAACAGGTCAGACAAGATGGCTACCACTATACTAATGTACAAAACAAATGTGAAAAAATAACATGTTTCAGAATCTGGCTCTAATCAGGAGTAAAATTAATCTAGGCAATACATTGCCTTTAAAGGGAACCTGCCAGCAAGATTTTAGCTATAAAGCTGACCTCAATACTGATGCATTGAAGATAAGTTCTACCATGCTTTTGAGAAAGCAGGCAGATATGGATGTTTACAGATAAAAAGAACCTTTAACATTGAGCATACCGTATGCAATTATTATCTGGGAGAAGATCTCGTCACACCAATTGAGGCTTTATTGGCAAGACAGAATGGTCCACATCAACGCTTCCGAGCTTTGCACCTTCGCTTGGGCAGCAGATGATGTGGATCTGCTGTGGCTTGTCAATCGTTTCTCGAAATAAGACATTACCGCCTTTACTTCACGACTTATCGTGCAAAGGTTTCTGGCTCACTGACTACTTGCACCTTATTCTCATACCCCACTGCACTGTTAAACTTTGTTTATTTGCAAACATTCAAATCAGCCTGCTTACTTCTATTAAGTGAAAATCCGGACGTCTTACTGAGTGAGTATAGTATATCAATCTGTTAAGCTGTACTGCTCTGTAGCGTGCAATGCTAGTAGATTGTATTTTATTTGTGACAGGATCTTTATATTGTGTCATTACTTCTCCATTTTGAAGACTATGCTTTTATTGCAGTGTGGGAAGGAAGCAGTGTGTGGGACCTGCCTGTAGATTCACCTTCTCAGGGAGCCTCCAGGGAGCAGCTGGAACAGCTGGAGAAGGCAAAAGTAGCCAAGGTTTGTAAGCCAGCCAATTTATTTACTTTATAATTATTATTTTTGTATCAATGTTATTAACATATTCCTCAGCTTTGTGCAGAAATTGTAATCACTTACATTAGTCCCAGTCCCCAGGCTCTAAAACTGGTACTCTGCCCCTAGACATCTTATTCCCTATCCAAAGGGTGCTAGACCACTGCGATCAGACATCTTATCTCCTATCTTTTGGATAGGGGATAAGATGTCTAGGGGCAGAGTACCCCTTTTAATGTATTTCAGCCAATCAATATGTTTTGGTAGGGTGGGAGGAAACCCCCTCAGATGGGGAAAATATACAGGCTCCACGCAAGGCAGCAATGCAAACCACTGAGCCATCATACTGCCATAATTTCTTTAGAATAATTTCTGTATAAGGGTATGTTCACACTACGGATTGTGAACGGAATCTCCGCTCGCAGAATTCCGCGAGCGGAGATTCCATTCTGGTGGCTGCCGTAATGCTTCGGCGGTAGGACCGCAGGGCACAGAGCCGTCACCATTGACAGCTATGCAGTGTTCGCGGACTTCAGTGCAAAGAATGAACATGTTATTTCTTTGCACTGAACAATTTCAGCGGTGGAATTGTCCGTCGCTGAAATTACGCAGTGTGAACAGGTCTCGCGGAAGACCCATTCACACAGATGTTTATGTTCACAGAATTACATAGTGTGAACATACCCTAAAATTTAATTTTTACAAGTGTTTTTGGCAATTTAAACAAGTATTCCCATGTCCTGTTTCTGTAGCTAGGGCATAACATGCTGATCGTTGGGGTTCCAATGTCTGGGACCCCCAGCTATTTCAAGAGCGAAGGTCAGAATTACCCCTAAGTGAATGGAACACACGTGTGCATAGCCAGGTCTCCATTCATTCCTATCCATTTTCGTTCTTGTCATTGGTTGGGATCCCAGCCATCAAACCCCCACGATCAGCATGTTCTCCCCTATCTTGTGGATTGGGAATATCTGTTGGAGATGGAAATATGCAAAATATGCCTCTGTATGCTGTACCCTATGTTAGTTTAAAGGGGTTATCCACCATAAGGTGATTTTAGTAAGTACCTGGCAGACAGTAATGGACAATGCTTTGGAACGATCTGCGCTTGTCTTGGGGCTAAAGTGAGATTACCATAACACTATGGCTAGCTTTTTGTGAACTGGTATTTCCTGTTTGACTTTTCTTTTTTTGACTGCAAATCCCATAATTCCATTTTCCTCCCTCCCACAAATCAGCCACCCCACCCATTGAAACATAAATGAGCTGCATCCATTCAAAAGACCTGTGGTTTTCAATCAGGGTGCCTACAGCTGTTGCATTAGTTGCAGATTGATCTCTCTCCCACCAAGCGATCGCTCCACCCATTGAGGTAGACAGGCTCCCTGTCATCAGCTGACTAGTGAGTCAGGTCTCTGCTGCATTGATACCTGGGAAAAATCTGAGACAACAGTCATTTTGTATGCTGTTAAAAATAAATATTGGGGTGAAAATCGCATAAGAATTGTGAGAAAACCATCACACACAGGTACAGACACTATATTATGAACTACACTAACTTTACAGCCCCTGTAGCATAGTCAAATAAAACAAAATTCCTGGAATACCCCTTTAAATTTCTGCTTGAAAGGCAAGTTGGACAGTCTACTTGGTCTTATCCAGGGAACTTGTACTATGCATGACCAGCACCTACTATGTGATTGTTATTCGGTAGAGTTGCTCTTTAAATACTGCTTTTTGAAGTAATTTTAACCCCTTAAGGACGCAGCTCATTTTCACCTTAAGGACGCAGCACTTGTTTTCTCATCTGACCATTGTCACTTTAAGCATTTATAACTGGGATGCTTTTACTTTTCATTCTGATTCAGAGATAGTTTTTTAGTGACATATTCTACTTCATTTCTTTGTGAAAAATTCCAAAATTTGATGAAAATGTAGCTTTTTTTTTTTTTTTTTTTACTTTGAAACTTTCTGCTTATAAGGAAAAGGGACATCCAAAATAAATGATATATTGATTTACATATACAATATGTCTACTTACATAAAGTTGACTACTTACATAATACATAAGCACAATAGACTAGCCTAACGCTCTGTAGTTTGGTCTATATTGATGCGGGAAAGACAGCTTTGATAAATCTCCCCCAATATGTCTACTTTATGTTTGCATCATAAAGTTGACATGTTTTTACTTTTGGAAGACATCAGAGGGCTTCAAAGTTCAGCAGCAATTTTCTAATTTTTCACAACATTTTCAAAATCTGAATTTTCAGGGACCAGTTCAGTTTTGAAGTGGATTTGAGGGGTCTTCATATTAGAAATACCCCATAAATGACCCCATTATAAAATCTGCACCTCTCAAAGTATTCAAAAATGACATTCAGTAAGTGTGTTAACCCTTCAGGTGTTTCTCAGGAATAGCAGCAAAGTGAAGGAGGAAATTCAAAATCTTCATTTTTTATACTCTCATGCTCTTGTAGACCCAGGGGTAAAAGGAGAGGAAGGAGCGACAATGGGATTTTGTAGAGTGAGTTTTTCGGAAATGGTTTTTGGGGGGCATGTCACATTTAGGAAGCCCCTATGTTGCCAGAACAGCAAAAAAACAAAACACATGGAATAATATTTTGCAAACTACACCCCTCAAGGCACGTAACAAAGGGGTCCAGTGAGCCTTAACACCCCACAGGTGTTTGACGACTTTTCGTTAAAGTTGAATGTGTAATTGAATTTTATTTTATTTTTTCACTAAAATGCTGTGTTTTCCCCAAATGTTACATTTTTACAAGGGGTAGTAGAAGAAAATGTCCTCAAAAATGTGTAACCCCATCTCTTCTGAGTATGGAAATAACTCATGTGTGGATGTCAAGTGCCCTGCGGGCGCACTACAATGCTCAGAAGAGGAGTCACATTTTGGCTTTTGGAAAGCAAATTTTGCTGAAATGGTTTGGGGGGGCATGTCGCATTTAGGAAGCCCCTATGGTGCCAGAACAGCAAAAATAAACCCCACATGGCATACTATTTTGGAAACTACACCCCTCAAGGCACGTATCAAGGGGTCCAGTGAGCCTTAACACCCCACAGGTGTTTGACGACTTATCGTTAAATTCGGATGTGTAAATGGAAAAAAAATGCTGATTTGTAAACACACGTGGCCTTCAATTTTCTCTCCAAAAGCCCAATGGCGCTCCTTCTCTTCTGAGCATTGTAGTGCACCAGCAGAGCACTTTACATCCACATATGGGGTATGTTCTTACTCAGAAGAAATTGTTCCAAATTTTGGGGGGCTTTTTTCCTATTTTCCCTTGTGAAAATGAAAAATTTAGGGTAAAACGAGAATTTTAGTAAAAAAAATATTTTTTTTTCATTTTCCCATCCAACTTTAACGAAAATTTGTCAAACACCTGTGGGGTGTTAATACTCACTATACCCCTTGTTACGTTCCGTCAGGGTGTAGTTTCCAAAATGGTGTCACATATGGGTATTTATTTTTTTGCGTTTATGTCAGAACCGCTGTAAAATCAACCACCCCTGTGAAAATCACCAATTCAGGCCTCAAATGTACATAGTGCGCTCTCACTCCTGAGTCTTGTGCGTCCGTACATCCACATATGGGGTATTTCTGTACTCAGGAGAAATTGCATTCCAAATTTTGGGTGTAATTTTTTTCCTTTTACCTCTTGTGAAAATAAAAAGTATGGGACTCCGAAGTGAGAGAGCGCCATGTGCATTTGAGGACTAAATTAGGGATTGCATAGGGGTTGGACATAGGGGTATTCTACGCCAGTGATTCCCAAACAGTGGTGCCCCCAGCTGTTGCTAAACTCCCAACATGCCTGGATAGTCAGTGGCTGTCCGGAAATGCTGGGAGTTGTTGTTTGGCAACAGCTGGAGACTCCGTTTTGGAAACACTGCCGTACGATACGTTTTTCATTTTTATTGGGGGGGGGGGGGGGGGGCAGTGTAAGGGGATGTACATGTAGTGTTTTACCTTTTATTTTGTGCAGTGTTTTTCGGGTACATTCACATTGGCTGGTTTACGGTGAGTTTTCTTCTAGGCGTTTGCGCTGCGGCAGAAAATTGCTGCAGCTCAAACTTGAATCAGGAAGCTCACCGTAACCCGCCCGTGTGAATGTACCTTGTATGCTGGGAGTTGTACTTTTGCAACAGCTGGCACACTGGTTGGAAAACCTTCAGTTACGTTCTGTTACCTAACTCAGTATTTTCCAACCAGTGTGCCTCCAGCTTTTGAAAACCTACAACTCCCAGCATGTACTGATCACTGAAGGGCATGCAGGGAGATGTAGTCATACAACAGCTGGAGGAACGCAACTACAACTCCCAGCATGGTGAGACAGCAGTTTGCTGTTCGTGTATGCTGGGAGTTGTAGTTTGCAAGATTTTGAGGGCTCACGGTTTAGAAACCACTGCACAGTGATCTCCAAACTTTGGCCCTCCAGCTTTTACAAAACTACAAATCACAGCATGCCCAGACAGCAAACTGCTGTGTGGGCATGCTGGGAGTTGTAGTTTTGCAAGATCTAGATGGCCACAGTTTAGAGATCACTGCACACCGCACCAGGGAAAGGATCGCCGCCACCGATAGCTGGTAAGGGACCTCCACCGCCGCCGCTGGTCACACTACAGTTCCCCCATTCTGTCCTGACTACCGTGGGGGGGCAGAACGGGGGAACCGAAGTTTAACCACCCTGCCCCCGATCTGCTATTGGTCGGTCGCTTCTGACCGACCAATAGGAGGGGTGGCACCTCTGCCACCTCACTCCAATCTCTTCAGGGGGATCGGGGGTGTCTCCGGGTCACCGGAGACCTGTATGACCCAGAATCGCTGCAGATTGCTGGTCTGAATTGACCCCCCTTGTCTCATTGTGTCAGGACCCCCCTCGGCGATGTGCTGGGATGCCTGCTGAATGATTTCAGCAGGCATCCCGGTCCAGTTCCCAACTGGCTAGCGTCGGGGACCGGAGTTCCCACGGGCCTACCTGTACGCTCTATGTCCTTAAGGACTCAGGATGCAGGGCATATGCATACACCCTGCTTCCTGAAGAGGTTAACTACTTCATCCTTAAACTATGACTTACTCGGTCGCTCTTCATTGGGTAACAGCTGTACTGATGGGTATATGCTCTTGCCACTAGGAGGCGCTGACACTAGGAAAAAATAGTCTGCTCCTGCCTGGCAGGATATACCCGCCCACTGGAAGTGAGGTAATGAGTTTTAGCTAGTATCAGTAGGAGGCAAGACACAGGTCTTTTCTAGAAAGGGCTGTTAGGTTCTTATCTCCCTTTTAATTCCCTTTTTCAGGTGGGGGTTCAGGAGCATGGCGCTACCTGTTCCCCCATATGCGACAAAGGGGCACGGAACATAGCAGTATGGGCCGTCAACCCCTTATCGCCAACGGCCAGCGCCTGGAGGTTGCACCCTGGGTCAGAGTCCCCCACTTCCCCTACTCGCCCCACTATCTTAGCCTGGTATGATGCAGCGTGGCCTAAAGCTAGCTGAAGCAGTCAAGGGGTGAGTATGTGGTAACTGAGGTGAGTATGCCCCCCATAACTGCGCGCTGCAAGGGTCCTTCCCTTTACCTTGGTGCTTCTCCCAGCACCGCTCCTCCCCCCACTCTGTTGATGGAGTGGCTCTGTTAGCTGCTCCCGTAGCATCAGCCCGGCGGGAGCTCAGGGCCATGCGGCAGCTTAGCAGGCGCTTCTATAGTGCGCTGTTTCAACCCTCCGCTGTTACAGGGACTGCCCACATATGTTCTGTTCCTGCTGTGGGCATCCTAGCCCTTCATGCAGAGGGGTTCCTGTGGGCAGAAGTTGCGTGGGAGTGACCTGCTGTCCACGCTTCCTCCCTGCCATATTTAGTTCACAAAAATAAAAAATAAGTTCCTCTCCACTGCTGTCACTCAGGCATTTCTCTGCATGGAAGAGATTTATCGATACATTTATCGATACACCTAAATCTGTCTGCTAATCAACACGGCTGGAGTTGACTGATCACTGGGAGAAATTAATCCTAACAATTCTTTGAATTGTGCCCTCAATTTCTATGGGTCCCTCTTGTGATATCCATTAACTATTGCAGCCCTGTAATATCTGTCCTTATCAAGCTCGGTTGAGGTCACGTGATGGCATGACGTGATACTGTCGGCTCCTGCGCCTGACCGCCCCTTAGGCTGCCTGATGGTTCCTACCAACTAAGTGCTGTGCCCTATACCTTGTGGACAAATGTCGCCACAGTAGATTTTCTTGCATAGTCTGCGGAATGGAGCCAGGCCGATGTGCCTGAGCGGGCGCGCTGAGGACAGCCTCTCTCTGACTGCGAGAAGGTCCTTGTGTATAAGAACAGGATTGGAAGAGGTGAGTCAGGTGATCGGCCGTCGGGGCACCCAGAAGACGCCGGAATAAAGCCCCAGGTGCCTGCGTACGGCTGGAGCACTCGGAGCCCTCAAATGGAGGTGCGGACATTCTGCAGGATATTGCTCATGAGGCGTATACAATTGTGGCCTCTGCTGGTACTAATGACAAGTCAGGTGGTGCGGAAAACTCTACAAAACTACGCCCTATAAACCTGAATTAAGACACTCATCAGGTCTCAGTGGGTGCGGTAGAGATAATAAGAGCAGGCAACAGCAAATCCCTGGTTATGCCACCTAAACTCAACGCCAGGAAGTCCGGAATGGGAGGGAGTGAGCATGCACCTAATACCAGAATGGACAAATACTTGAAATCTCGACATGATACTGTAAAAACTCGGACACTGAAACACATTGGCCAGGAAGTTGACTTTTCCTTGGGAGTCAGTGGGTCAATATATGCTGCACTGCAGAATGAGGAGGCTGGGGATGAGGGAGAGAGGGCCAGTATGAACTCACATGTTTTGAGCACAATTCTGACTGGTGTGGAGAACAGTGCGTTGGAGGAACTGACTTCTAAGGTCGGAACGCTCAATATAGATGTTTCTCGAATAAGAGAAGATACGAATAAAGATCAAGGACAGAGTTAAGCAAATTGAAAAAGCAGTGCCACGTTTTGAGAAGGAATTGGGAGATATGAGGAAAGAATGGGAGGCGATGAAAACAGATAATAGACAGCTTAAAGAAAAAATGGCTGACTTAGAGGGTCGATTCCGATGCAGCTATGTGCGGATCATGGGATTGCCAGAAGGGGAAGAAGGAGAAAATCCTGTAGTCTTCATAGATAAATGGCTGAGAGAGTCAGTTCGTGCTCAGGCGCACACAGCATTATTTCCGTAAAAAAGCTCCCAGCAGCATCACCACCTAGAACCTTTTTGGTTAAGCTGTTATGTTTGCAAGACAGAATTACACTACTAAAATTCTCCAGGGAAAAGAGAACAATAATGTGAGGTAACTATAAAGTATATATTTACCCGGACTTTTCAAGAGATACACAACGCAAGAGGATGACATTCAGTGGGGTGGAGAAAAGATTGAACACAGCAGGCATATCATTCTCGCTTTTATTTCCTGCAAGACTGAGGATTGTGTACAACAACCTAATTTTGTTTTTTAGTTCGGATAGTGAGATAAAGGGCTGTAGGAAAAGGGGATACAGTAATAAATTGTGTATGTGGCTAGAGGTAGCTGGAAGGGTTAGGTTAGGTGAGGGGGGGTTAAGTGAAGTTAGAAGTTCATGTGCAAATCGCGGATCATGGAGAAGGGGGTTGGGGGTGGCAAGGAACAGGAGGGAAGAATGGGTAGGGGGGAAGCCAGCTAGGTTGATCTCCACAGGTAGAGAAGGGCTCTATTCGCCTCAGGAGGACGTGTTTAAATGGTAAAAGTAAATGAATATTAACAACAAGATTATAGTATGGAATGTGAGAGGGGTGAAAAATAAGAATAAACTGGTTGCAATTTTTGATAGAATTAATAAATACCTCCCGGCAATTGTATGTCTCTTAGAGAATTTGCTCATCATATTGGGCGGGGATAGGCAAAAGAAGTGTTTCACTCTACATTCTCAGAGTATTTTTCAGGGGTGTCAGTTCTAATTCATAAGGTAATGGTTATACAAACAATACACTCCCAACTGGATCATAGGGGAAGTTTTTTTTTTTTTTTTTGAATGCTTAGTGGGAGGACAGACTAACCGTTCTGGTATTTACATATATCCCCCCCCCCTTCTTTTTCAACAGAAGTGCTCCAAGCGCTAATGGATTTTCAAACAGATAAGGAACATCAGGATTTATTGGTGCTTGGAGACATGAATTGCGTTATGAATAAAGAAATGGATTTGGCAGGGTGGAGATCTGGGAAACAGTAACACTCTTGTATAAATGGTGCCCAGAAGTAGAGTTGGAGGATGCCTGGCGAAGTCAATATCCTAATAAGAGGATATCGCTACTGAATACAGATCAGAAAGTACTGGCGAAAATCTGGGCTAGGCGATTACAGCGAGTGATGAAACAGCTGGTTGGAAATGAACAAAAGGGATTTGTGCAGGGAAGAAAAATCTATAACGACATAAGACAGGTGTTTCTAAACATGCAGCTGCTTGGGGGTGGGGACCCCCGCTCCATCCTGCATCTTGATACACAGAAAGCATTTGACAGGGTGGAGTTGGGATTCCTCTATATAATGCTCCTAGAGCCAGAATTAATACAAATAATGAAATCTCACATGAGGCGGTCTTTTTACAGAGAGGAACAAGACAGGGATGTCCTTTGTCCCCCTCCTTATTTTTCCATTTTTATCGAACCCCTGGCGCAGATAAGAGAGACGGAGGTATTTGAGGGGTTCGGTATCAATGGAAGAAATCAGAAACTACTGCTTTACGTTGACAATGTGGTGCTGTTTGTAACTGATCCGGTGAAGAAATTACCTAAAATAATTAAGATGATAATGGAGTACGGGAAATGTACTGGCTTTCAGATTATCTGGAGGAAATCAGGATTACTGATGTTGACAGGTGAGCGGCAGGGAATCCCGCAAGAGATACATGTTTTACAAGAAATTTGGGCCCTGGAATATCAAGGGATCAAAATCTCCAAGAAGCTAGAGGATTTTGCCCAGCTAAATGTTAGTCCATTGATGCAAAAAGTCAGGACCAAAATAAAAATATGGGAAAAACGGTGTATGAATATGGCAGAAAGAACTATGCTGATAAGACAATTCTCTTCCCTATGTTTTTGAATGTGCTAAGAGCAGCACCAATATGGTTGGGGGTAACAACACTTTAGAGTACAGGGTGAGATTAATAGTTTTTTAATAGGACCGAAAACAGACACGTATGAAACACTAATTCCTGAGCCCCCTATGACAAAAGGAGGCCTTGGAATACCAAATTTACAACTGTATTATATAGCTTCACAAATGTAATATATGGGGGAAAAAAATTACCAAATTGGGGAACACTGGAGGCACCATACTGGAATTAATTGAAAGTGGTTGATGTATGCATGCAGAGGGAAAAAAGATTCCCACTGGTAATATGTTTAATACAGTATGGAGATTCACTAGACTGTTATTGGGAATTAAAGGGAGTCTACACTATACTTTAGTATGGGATAATGGATATTTGCCAGAATTTATTAAACTAAAAAAGAATGTTAATTCGGAAGAAAAAGGGATCACCAGAGTGAATAATTTAGTAGTAGGGAGCAGCTTCCTATATATACAAGTAAGGAGTGCTTTTGAGAACCCCAGATGGGAAATATATAGACACGAGTTAATTAATTATATATTAAGTTTACAGACTACAAAAGTAAAAGTTTTGGGCAGGGTATATAAAGACTTGGTAGGGAACTCCCTGGATAGATCTTCTCTAAAAAGTAGACCAAAATGGTCACAGGAGGTGGGACAGATAGAAGCAGAAGAATGGGGGGAGGTGTTTTAAAAATATTCTGCGTTCCTCTCTTAACCCCTTGGGGACGGAGCCCATTATGACGCTAAGGACGGGAGCATTTTTTGCAAATCTGCCACTGTCACTTTAAGCCTTAAAGGGGTTCTCCGGTGCTTAGACATCTTATCCCCTATCCAAAGGATAGGGGATAAGATGCCTGATCTCGGAGTCCTGCCGCTGGGGTCCCCCGTGATCTTGCACGCGGCACCCCAATTGTAATCAGTCCCCGGAGCATGTTCGCTCCGGGTCTGTTTACCGGCGACCACAGGGCCGGCGGCGTGTGACGTCACGCCTCCACCCCCATGTGACGTCACGCTCCGCCCCTCAATGCAAGCCTACGGGAGGGGACATGATAGCTGTCACGCCCCCTCCCATAGACTTGCATTGAGGGGCGGAGCATGAGGTCACACGGGTGGCGGAGGCGTGACGTCACACGCCGCCGGCCCGTGATCGACAGTAATCAAACCCGGAGCGAACACGCTCCGGGGACTGATTACAATTGGGGTGCCGCGTGCAAGATCACGGGGGTCCCCAGGGGCGGGACTCCCGCGATCAGGCATCTTATCCCCTATCCTTTGGATAGGGGGGATAAGATGTCTGAGCACCGGAGAACCCCTTTAATAACTCTGGGATGCTTTTACTTATAAATTTGATTCCAAGATAGTTTTTTGTGACATATTCTACTTTATGGTAGTGGTAAATTTTTGTCGATACTTGCATCATTTCTTGGTGAAAAATTCCAAAATGTGATGAAAAATGTGAAAATTTAGCATTTTTCTAACTTTGAAGCTCTCTGCTTGTAAGGAGAATAGACATTCCAAATACATTATATATTGATTCACATATACAATATGTGTACTTTATATTTGCATCATAAAGTTGACATGTTTTTACTTTTGGAAGACATCAGACATCAAAGTTCAGCAGCAATTTTCAAATTTTTCACAAAATTTTCAAAATCTGAATTTTTCAGGGACCAGTTCAGTTTTGAAGTGGATTTGAAGGGCTTTCATATTAGAAATGCCCCACAAATGACCCAATTATAAAAACTGTACCCCTCAAAAGAATCCAAAATGACATTCAGTAAGTGCGTTAACCCTTTAGTTGTTTCACAGGAATAGCAGCAAAGTGAAGGAGAAAATTCAAAATATACATTTTTTACACTCTCATATTCTTGTAGACCCAGTTTTTGAATTTTTACAAGTGGTAATAGGAGAATAAGCCCCCCAAAATTTGTAACCCAATTTCTCTCGAGTAAGGAAATACCTCAAGTGTTCGGCGGGCGCAGTAAAAATACCCACATGGCATACTATTTTGGAAACTACACCCCTTAAGGAACATAAAAAGGGGTACAGTGAGCCTTAACTACCCACAGGTGTTTGACGACTTTTTGTTAAAGTTGGATGTGTAAATGAAAAAAACATTTTTTTTTTACTAAAATGCAGTTTTTTCCCTAAATTTAAAATTTTTACAAGGGGTAATAGGAGAAAATGACCCCCAAAATTTGTAACCCCATTTCTTCTGAGTATGGAAATACCCCATGTGTGGACGTAAAGTGCTCTGCTGGCAAACTACAATGCTCAAAAGAGGAGAAGTGCCATTGAGCTTTTGGAAAGATAATTCGTTTGGAATGGTAGTCAGGGGACATGTGCGTTTACAAAGCCCCCCCCCCGTGGTGCCAGAACAGTGGACCCCCCCCACGTGACCCCATTTTGGAAACTACACCCCTCACAGAATTTAATAAGGGGTGCAGTGAGCATTTACACCCCACTGGCGTTTGATAGATCTTTGGAACAAATTACAAATTTTGGGGGCTTTTTTCCTATTTTTCCTTGTGAAAATGAAAAATTTAGGGTAACACCAGCATTTTAGTGAATTTTTTTTTCCCATTTTCCCATCCAAATTTAATGAAAATTTGTCACACATGTGAGGTGTTCAGGCTCACTATACCCCTTGTCACGTTCCATGAGGGGTGTCGTTTCCAAAAATGGGGTCACATGTGAGTATTTGTTTTTGCGTTTATGTCAGAACCGCTGTGCAAATCACCAATTTAGGCCTTAAATGTACATGGTGCGCTCTCTCACTCCTGAGCCTTGTTGTGCGCCCGCAGAGCATTTTACTCCCACATATGGGGTATTTCCGTACTCAGGAGAAATTGCGTTACAAATTTTGGGGTTCTTTTTTTTTCCTTTCACTGCTTGTGAAAATAAAAAGCTAAAAAGTATAGGGCAACCCCAGCATGTTAGTGTAAACCTTTTTTTTTTTTTTTACACTAACATGCTGGTGTAGCCCCCAACTTTTCTTTTTCATGAGGGGTAAAAGGAGAAAAAGGCCCCCAAAACTTGTAGTGCAATTTCTCCCGAGTACGGAAATACCCCATATGTGGCCCTAAACTGTTTCCTTGAAATACCACAGGGCTCCGAAATGAGAGAGCACCATGCGCATTTGAGGACTAAATTAGGGATTGCATAGGGGTGGACATAGGGGTATTCTACGCCAGTGATTCCTAAACAGGGTGCCTCCAACTGTTGTTAAACTCCCAGCATGACTGGACAGTCAGTGGCTGTCCGCAAATGCTGGGAGTTGTTGTTTTGCAACAGCTGGAGGCTCTATTTTGGAAACACTGCCGTACAATATGTTTTTCATTTTTATTGGGGGGACGTGTAAGGGGGTGTATATGTAGTGTTTTACCCTTTATTATATGTTAGTGTAGTGTAGTGTTTTTAGGGTACATTCGCACTGGCGTGTTACGGGGAGTTTCCCACTAGGAGTTTGCGCTGCAGCAAAAAGTTTGCCGCAGCCCAAACTTGAAGCAGGAAACTTACTGTAAACCTTCCCGTGTGAATGTACCCTGTACATTCACATGGGGGGACAAACCTCCAGCTTTTTCAAAACTACAACTCCCAGCGTGTACTGACAGACCGTGCGTGCTGGGAGTTGTACTTTTGCAACAGCTGGAGGCACACTGGTTTGAAAACCATCAGTTAGGTTCTGTTACGTAACTCAGTATTTTCCAACCAGTGTGCCTCCAGCTGTTGCAAAAGTACAACTCCCAGCATGTACTGATCGCCGAAGGGCATGCTGGGAGATGTAGTTATGCAACAGCTGGAGGTACGCAACTACAACTCCCAGCATGCCGAGACAGCTGTTTGGGCATGAAGGGATTTGTAATTTTGCAACATCTGGAGGGCCACAGTCGGAGATCACTGTGCAGTGGTCTATAAACTGTAGCCCTCCAGATGTTGCAAAACTGCTGTCTTGGCATGCTGGGAGTTGTAGTTTTGCAAGATCTTTAGGGATACAGTTTAGAGACCACTGTATAGTGGTCTCAAACTGTAGCCTTCCAGCTCTTGCAAAACTACATATTTCAGCATGCCCAAACAGCTGTCTGGGCATGCTGGGAGTTGTAGTTTTGCACCATCTGGAGGGCTACAGGATAGTGACCACTGTATAGTGGTCTCAGACTGTAGCCCTCCAGATGTTGTTAGGCAACTTACCGGCTTCCGTAGGATCCAGGGTACCGTCCTCTTCTTTAGCACGACATCGCCGCCCGCCGATCACCGTCGCCAGCTGCCGTCGGATAATAAAGTGGATCTTCGGCGCCCGGTCCCCTTCGATTCCCCCTTCTGCCCCGCCTATTGTGGGGGGGCAGGACGGGGAAAACAGAAGTTAGCCCCCCCCCGCCTCCGATCTGCTATTGGTCGTCGCTTCTGACGCCCAATAGCAGGAATGGGAGGGGTGGCACCCCTGCCACATCACTCCTATCCCTTCAGGGGGATCGTAGGTGTCTTAGACAACTGCGATCCCCCTTATATTCCGGGTCACCATAGATCCCGTATAACCCGGAATCAGCGCAAATCGAAAGTGTAAATTCACTTGCGATTTGTGCCGATAGCCGAAATGGGGGGGTCTGATGCCCCCCCCTGGACATTTGCGTGGGGTTCCTGCTGATCGATATCAGCAGTTACCCCGGTCCAATCCCTGCCCGGCACGCGGCGGGAACCGAAATTCCCACTGGCGTATGGATTCGCCATTCGTCCCCAACAGGTTAAGATATATATATATATATATATATATATATATATATATATATATATATATTCTCAATGGGGGAGATTTATCAAAACCTGGGCAGAGGAAAAGTTGCCCATAGCAACCAATCAGCTCGCTTTTTTCATTTTAAACATGGCCTCTGCAAAATGAAAGAAGCAATCTGATTGGTTGCTAAGGGCAACTGGGTAACTTTTCTTTGCACAGGTTTTGATAAATCTCCCCCCATGTGTATGTTCCAGCATCACGTCCAAACGGCTAAAGATATTGACATGAAACTTGGCAGACATGTTACTTATATGTCAACAACAAACATAGGATAGGTTATTTAACCCTTACTCGCCCCCATTTGCTTTTGTTTAAAGTCCCATACAAGTCTATGGGAAATATGTTACTGCATAACTTCCAAACAGCTGGAGATATTTCGAAATACTTGGTCACATGTTACTTACACATGCGGAGGGGGGAGGGAATGGGGTTTCATGTATGATGTTTTGCAATGTTATTAAATTGATTTATTGTATATGAAAAAAAATAAATCTGATCTTTTTAATCAGTTTAACCTGTTAAGAACCAAGGGCGTACCTGTATGTCCTGGGTCCTTTCCCTTTCTATAACGCAGGGTCACGGCGGGTCGGGCCCGGCCTCTAACAATGTCCGGGACCCGTGGCTAATAGCACGCGTCACTGATCGCGGTGCCGCATGCTATTAACCCATTAGATGCGTTGTTCAAAGTTGATTGCCGCGTCTAAAGTGAAACTAAACTACCTCTGGCTAGCTCAGGGGGCTGTTGGGGACCGCTGCAGTGAAATCGCGGCGTCCCGAACAGCTGTAGGACATGAGGAGGGTCCCCTTACCTGCCTCCTGGTGTCCGATCGCCGAATGACTGCTCAGTGCCTGAGATCCAGGCATGAGCAGTCAAGCGGCAGAATCGTCGATCAATGGTTTCCTATGAGAAACCATTGATCAATGTAAAAGATCAGTGTGTGTGCAGTGTTATAGCCCCCTATGGGGTCTATAACATTGCAAATAAAAAAGTGGGGAAAAAAGTAAATAAAAATCATTTAACCCCTTCCCTAAAAAGTTTGAATCACCCCCCTTTTCCCATTTAAAAAAAAAAAACCTGTGTAAATAAAAATAAACGTGTATCGCCGCGTGCGGAAATGTCCGTATTATAAAAATATTGTTAATTAAACTGCTCGGTCAATGGCGTACGCGCCAAAAAAAATTCCAAAGTACAAAATAGCGTATTTTTGGTCACTTTATATATAATGAAAAAAATTATAAAAATAAGCACTCATACCGCCCCAAACACGGAAAAATAACAAAGTTATAGGGTTAAGAAGATGACAATTTTAAACATTTAAATTTTCCTGCATGTAGTTATTATTTTTTCCAGACGTACCACATAATCAAACCTATATAAATGGTATCATTTTAATCGTATGGACCTACAAAATAAAGTGTCATTTTTACCAAAAAATGTACTGCGTAGAAACGGAAGCCCCCAAAAGTTACAAAATGGTGTTTTTTGTAAAAAAATTTCGCACAAGGATCTTTTTTTTTTTTCCCTTTCGTCATAGATTTTTGGGTTAAATGACTGATGTCATTACAAAGTAGAATTGTTGGCGCCATAAATAAGCCATCATATGGATTTGTAGGTGCAAAATTGAGAGTTATGATTTTTTAAAGGTAATGAGGAAAAAATGAAAGTGCAACAACAGAAAAACCCCTGGTCCTTAATGGGTTAATATCTGCTGTGTTCCTTCTAGGGACTGCATTTGGGGGCCGATTTATTTGCTTTTGTCACCTCGTACGGGACCTGATATGGCCCACCTACCATGGATGGCACTGGCGAAAGCCCTCGCAAGGGCATTGGCATTCCCGCGTACGCTAAGATCGCTTTCGTTGTATACTATGGACCCATACCCGTAAGCCAGACAGTGATCTGTGTGGTTTCCTCCGCCGCCTGTCACTCATCACACCGCTGATGTATTTGCGGCTGGAGTCCCGGTATTTCACTGATGTGCGAGGTGTACGAAGGAGTGACCCAGCGTGCGCTATGGACCCTATACGGGGTGATGGGGATATCATTCACGGCTCCTCACCCTCCCCGTTCTCAGGGCAGCAGGGATACTATTCATGGCTCCTAGGCCTCCCCTCCCTTCCACATGCGACAAAGGGGCACAGTGATCGCCTATCAGGCTGTTGCCCCCCCTTTTCGCCAGTGCCTGGAAGTGTTCTTGTTCAACCAGACTGTTGTCTGCATGGTTTCCGCCACCGTCAGTCTTCCATCTCAGGGCTGCAGCGGGCATGGCCAGGTTCCTGTACCTCACTGCCGGTGTGAGTAATCTCCCTGCAGTGACATGGGACTAATGCAAGTCAGCCAGACTTAGTCTGCTGGGTCTCTGGCACCACCAAGTTGCCCGTTAGCTCGGCCGCACTCTGGTATCCCACTTTCTGTCGGAGGGTTCGAACGAGTAATCCTGTGCGTTCAAGAATCCTTTACCAGTCAGCCAGACGGTTGTCTGCATGATTTGCTGCTGCGTCAGGTCAGCTACCATACATTTTCCACTGCAAGAACGGACGTTCAGGTAACCCACTGCCACGGTTTAGTTCACCCCATGGGCCTTATACAATGCACCACATACTGGTCCACAAGGTTCCCTTCTTTATTAGGTCCCTCTCTATGTGCCTGCTGCTCTCATAGCTGAGGGCTGGTGGCCTCTTTAAATGTGTGGCTCTGATTGCGGGACCCGGTGTGGCCATGGTCCCTATGCCATATAGCCAGACTGTGTCTACATGGTTTCTAATCCACCAGATCACTTCTCCCTTTCCTGCCGCTCCCGTGACTGCAGCCTGGTGACTTTCTTTCCATGTGAAGCTCCACACAGTGTGTCTCTCTGGGTTCATTGCTCCTGTTAAACCAATCAGACTGCGTCTGCTTGTTTCCTGTCCCACATACATCCTTCATCTCTTGCATCTGCGGCAGAAGTTCTGGTGTGTGGCTCCATTGGGAAATGGGATGTGGACGCTTCCTACAGGCTCCATGGCCTTTCACAGCAACAGCAGCACTCTTTTCCCCTTTCTAAGAATTCCATGTTGGGTGCTAGGGGCATGGTTGTGACATACCGTTGGGTGCTGAGCCTGTCTTCCATGCTGCCGGACTTTTGGATGTCTGCGGTTTCTTTTGTGTTTACAGTCTTGGTACCCCACTACTATCGTGAGGTGTCCGTATCCCTCTGCACGTGTAGTGGCCACCTTCCTTCTGTCGGTGGGGTGTGCCTCGGGCCTTCCTAAAGTTTGTTGTCAGCACGTCTGCGACAGTTGAACACCTCTGTTCTGGCATGGGGCCTGGTGGGGTGTCATCAGTTCAGCGCTCTCCTTATGCCTCCAGGTATCTTCCTGGATTCCTGTCCAGGGTGGTTTAGGCGCCTGCTCTGTTGCCTTACACACAGCCAGACTGGCTTTGTTGGCAACCACCGGGCCTAAGGTTTTCACCCCATTGGGGTATTCTTCTCAACGCTGTTAGTTGCTTGGTGTGTGTACATTTTTACTCACGTCTTTTCATCTTGCCCAGCCATTGTCCAGGGTTCCGATCCCTCTGGGGGCACAACTTGGCTCTTCGATATGCTCTCTCTGAGTTCCTGGGGGCTACATCCGCCCAGTATTTTGTCCCGTTGCCGTAGGGTGGCATTTTCCCACTCTTACAGTGCCAGGCGCAATTGACAATTTCCCTTCCATGGGGTATGGGAATCGGGGTTTGGCATGGTCAGTGCCAGAGTTTCATCCCGACCACCCCTCTTTTTCCCTCCACTAGGGGGATTATTTCACTGGGCGAGATGGAGCCATCTCTCTCTTCCCACTATATAGGTGGGTTATCTGGCTGGGCCCTTGTTTTACGCTGAAAGCATTTGCATGGTGGGAATGTGTGCTTACTGCCCACTATTGCAGCCTGGCTTTCGTCCTGTTTCCTGGTTATCTACTGGTGTTCATGCAGCCATGGCATTCTCCTCTGTAGGTTTTTTTTTTCAGTCATGTATGGCTCGTCGACAGCCGGTCTAGCCACCATCTGTCATTTGAGTCCTGCCATTGCTCTCCTTCCCCCTCGTCACACTCTCCCTGGTATGGTGTGTTCCTCCTTCTCTTGACGGTCTCAGTTGCACTACACTGACACCACGGTCTTCTGGAGTAACCTTCCTGTGTTCAGAGCCTGTGTGTCCCAGCCGGGTTTCCTTTTGTTTCCACCTCCATTCCAGTCCTGACTAGTTGTTGCTTCAGTGTGCTCTGGTCCACTTGGACCACTGGGGCCCAGGACCAGTTGGTCTCTTTGTCTTGGATACTATCCTGGGACGCTGTAGCATGCCTTCTTTTCTAGGTCGGCCCTCCTGAGTCTTGGGCCTTAGTGATGGTTGAGGTCTCGGGCATGTGAAGCGATCCTGCTCAGACTTCTCCACATTCCCGTTTGTGGGGTGGTCTCTCTGTGCCGCACTTCTTCTTGTCTCGACGCGGAAGTTTGTCTCCCGGAGCGTTTCGCAGATGTTGGGTTTCCCTAACCTTCAGGTGTAAGTCTTCCAGAAGACTCAGGAACCTCCTTTTTCCAATGTCGTCCGCTTCAGTGTTCCGGGATGCTCCATTTCAGGGTCTTCCGCTCCTTTTTTGGCCCTTTATTCTTCCGTGTCTGTCTTCCAGGTGACCCAGGAACCTCCAGTTTCCGGGCCTATCGTTCCAGTGTCCTGGGATGTCCCTTTTCTGGACGTTCCGCTTTTTTGGCCGTTATTACCTTCTGTCTCCTCCATCGGGGTCCATGTTCTCTCAATATGGAGGGCGTTCCGGTCATCCGGATTACACCAGTCGAGGTATTTTGCTTCCCGGGGGCTCGTGGCTGGCCCCTGGATGGGGATTTTGGTCTGCAGATGTTTAGTTCAGCGATCTTCTGTACCAAGCCTCTCTTGAGCCAGTTTCCATCTTTATTTTTTCCAGTGGTTTTCTGGCCTCCACCTTCTGTGTTCGCCTTCTGTCCAGGCGTCCACTGCTCTTCTTGGCATTTTTCCGCCATGTTCTCTTGAATAGGTTGACTGGATGGGGCTCATTTGTTGTGCCCTTTTCCATTTTTGTTTTCCAGCCTGGCTGGCCCTCTCTGGTTCTGTGTTCCTTGGAGTTGTTTTCCAACTTCCTTCCAGGAGGGCCCATCTGGCTTCCTAGTCGACCTTTTTCTTGTGTCTCTATGTAACGTAGGTTTGAGTCTCTGCAAAGCACGGTCCCTTCCTTTGGCGTCCGAGTCCATCTCCATGGTCCGTAGGCCTTACGGACGAGTGGGTTTAATCTCGGGACTGATCCCCTTTCGCTAGTTGTTGTTCTTCCCACCCTAGGGGACTGCTTTGGTATGTCCCATCAGTATAGGTTTCCCCCAATGAAGAGCAACCGAGAAAAGGAGATTTTTTTTTTGTACTCACCGTAAAATCTCTTTCTTGTAGCCTTCATTGGGGGACACCGCACCCACCCATTTCTTTATTTATTTTTTTTATCCGGATATTCCTTTCTGGTTATTTTTTTTATCTGGGATTCTTTCTAGGGTCCGGGGGACATATTTCTTTGTTAGCTTTTCCTACTGCTTTGTGTCAAAACTTATAACCTCACTTCCAGTGGGCGGGTATATCCCACCATGGAGGAGCCGACTTTTTTCGTTAGTGTCAGAGCCTCCTAGTGACGAGCATATACCCATCAGTATAGGTGTCCCCCAATGAAGGCTACGAGAAAGAGATTTTATGGCGAGTACAAAAAATATCTCCTTTAAGTGTACATGTTTTGTTTTAAACATGTTTTGCAAAAAGAGTACCTGTCATCAAACCATATTTTCTAAATTAACTTAGATTATATTCCTTAACTGCTCCTAACACCCCTCCTGCCCTTAGAAAAAAAAATCCTGAGCTTTAAAAAGCTGTGTATCATACCTTTCCTGTTGCTCACATTGTGTGAGCTCCCGGCAGGAGAAAGTGAACGCTCCCCAGCAGGCGCAACGTCACTGAAGCCTGCGAGATCTGTGTCTCGCCATGCCCTGCACGCACTTCCTGAGTTTGTTCTCCTGCCAGGCCGGGAGGAGACCAAACTACCTGTTTGACTTGTGCTGAAACAGAAAAGAGCCACCCAGTGGCCATTTTTTCAATCACATTAAAAACCTATAAAGGTTGAAGATTTGTACAGCAAGTAAATAACAGTGTCTTATAATTATGTAAGGAACAATGTATTAAACGTTTAGCTTGGTGACAGGTAATCTGTAACAAACAATTTTGTCTATTATCTACTTATAGATTTATTTGAAAAGGCCCTGTGATCTCTCCTGACATTTGTTTTACTAGATACTTGTATTTCCCCATGAAATATTAGTTCAGTAGCATTTTTTTTAAACTCCATGGTCCCTTTACATGGTCATCCCATGGAGTGTTTTATTTCATTTACCCCCTGTGCTGTAGGAAATATAAGAACTTTCTGACAGCTTTCTGAAGTGATACCTGCTGAATCTTGGGGACGCAGAAGTTGTTTGCACCATTGCCTACTTTAGTGAACCTTGTGTCCCCAGTAGAATGACATATCGCCTTATCATTTAAAATGGGGAAAAAGAACCTATGCAAAAATGTTTTGTAGATTGAACAGGAAAGGAGGGAAGCAGAGTTAAGAGCAAAGCAAGAAGAGGAAGAACAATGCAGGCGCCTCGAAGAGGAGGAGAGAAAAAGAAAAGAGGAACTAGAACTTGCACGTCGCAAGCAGGTATTACTTTGAGAGTTTGATAAGCCTTTGTAATTGATAAAGAAAGGTATGCCGGACAATGGTGAAAAGCAGTTGCATTTCTGGACATCTTGCCCCCTTTGAGGTTTATTTTTGAGATTTCTAGATATGCAAAGATCTAAAGTAAAATCTTTGAGTGCTGTGCCTCATATTTAGGCGAGGGCTAAAAACTGAAGAGGTTTGCAGTTTCAGAGCCCTTTATTTATGCCTTATTGACCATATTTAAAAAAACTTATGTTAGCATATAGTATTTTTTTTTTAGGGTCTGTCACATGTACAGTATCTTGCACGTATTTGATTCACAGGATTTGAGGGCAGGGTCACCCAAGCCGTATTTTGCTGTGTATTTTCTGCAGCTGATTTTGCTACCCATTGACTTCAATGGGAAGGAAAATATGCAGCAAAATACAGCATGTGTGACCCTACCCTTAAAGTAATTTAGTTAACATTAAAATCTGCTGCATATCTGCAGTTCGTGAATACACCCTTAAACAGCAAACATTCTATTTTATAATTGAAATATCTAACCACACATTTAATCTATCAGGAGGAAGCCCTGCGGCGCCAGAGAGAGCAGGAATTGGCACTCAGAAGACAAATTGAGGAAGAGGAGAGAAAAAGGGAGGAGGAGCGAAGGCTTCTAGAGGAAAGGAGGCGGCAGGAAGAGGAGAGGAGAAGACAAGAGGAGGAGAAAAGACGACTTGAAGAAGAGAAAAAGAGGATAGAAGAAGAAAGGAGGAGAAAAGAGGAAGAAAAGAAACGGGAAGAGGAAGAGAAGAGAAAAAGGGAAGAGCTTCAAAGAAAGCAGGTATAATAAAAACTACAGCACTAGACAGCTGTACATTTCTTCATAAAGCATTCCAAATTTTTAAAAAGTCAAAGTTCACATTTTAACACAATTGCAGTTTATTTTTTTACCCGAAATAGATTAATTTCTTTAAGTTCTTTTTAGCTGTAAGAACTAACATTCTCTCATGCAGGGCTCCAAAATACCCTACGTAGACATTGCATTCAATGGGAATGCTGGGTTCTGGCAGCCTCCACTTACTGCAAACTACTTTATTATTGCAAATAGCGATATATAAACATGCCTAAAGGAAGATAAATAGTCCAATGCCAAATATATCAAAAACAGAGAAAGAAGAAATTGATATGGACAGTCAGTGCAGAACTATATTCGTCAGGATAGACAATATAACACTTTAAAGAATGATGGATGAAAAAAAGAAGGAAAAAAAAGAGTGGGGGATGGGATGCAGGGAGAAGGGTTAATTAACTGGAGTATGACCCAGAAACTGCAGGAAAGGGGGAATTAACTGGTGTATGACCCAGAAACTGTGGGAAAGGGGGAATTAACTGGAGTATGACCCAGAAACTGCGGGAGTGCCAGAGTCACAGAGGGTACTATAGCCAGGGGAGGCCACCTTCTGCCGCAGCGATCAGATTCAGCAAGAGTCAAGGCAATCAGTTCAGGAATACCTCTTTAATGGCTCTAGTGTTCCCTATGAGCATGTGTAATGAAAAGCCGACTGAACAGCAAGCAGGTTTTTTGAACAAGGCTTTTTGAAATAGAGATTAAAATAGCCCATGCTCTGAACAATTTTGCATCTAAAACAATGAAATAATGAAAAAGACAGCTCTCCCTCTTTTGAATCTCATTTGGCGTACATGCATACATATTTTGTTTTATAATAATGCTAGGAGGAGGCTGCAAGATGGGCACGGGAAGAGGAGGAGGCTGCAAGGAGAATTCTGGAAGAAGCACGCTTACAGCAGGAGGAAGAAGAACGCAAGAAGCGAGAAGAGGCTCAGAGGCAGAAAGAACTTCAAAGACAAAGGCAGCAACAACAGGAAGCCTTAAGGCGTCTGCAGCAACAGCAGCAGCAACAGCAACTTGCACAGATGAAGGTACTGGGAAACCTCTTTTTCTTTTTATTTTGTGTAGGTTTCCATGGAAACGGGCTACAATAAAATGGTGCATTATTCCTATCAAATGATCCTTCCCTCTAACTTTTCAGTAAGTCATTAAAGGAGAACTCCAGAATAGAAAAATTGTCCTCCATAATGCCGGCAGTAAAAAAATAGATACATACCTTCATTCGCTCCCCCGGTGCCTCCGGTAACCCACTCCGGTCTCCGCCGCGATCCTCTTCCTGGTTGACGGCGAGTCATACTAGTAGGTGCCGGGGCCTAAAACGTCACACTGCCGCTCAGCCTATCCCCGGCCGAGTTGGGACTTCGCTATGGCCGGTGATTGGCTGAGTGTAGTATGACTCGCCGGCAACCAGGAAGAGGATCGCGGCGGAGACCGGCGTAGGTTACCAGAGGCATCGGGGGAGCTAAGGAAGAGATGTATCTATTTTTTATTTTTTTTACTGCTGGCAGTATGGAGGACAATTTTTCTATTATGGAGTTCTTCTTTAAGAAGTGGGAGATAATGGATGACTATATATGGTAAAATTGTTACCAATAATAAATCTTTCCAAATACCCTTAACAACCCAACCCCTGTTCACATGTCATGTGGCCTTTAAGGAGGTTCGGTCTGGGCTCCTGACTTGAGTCCACACCATACCTGACAGTTTTCACCTGATTTCAGTAGCTGGTGGCCTCAAAGTCCTGCAAATAACAAGTCTGTAAATTGGGGTAAAATTAAGAAATATTGCTCTAGAAGAAAAAAAGTGTTGTGGAGAAAAAAATGTAAATGCTGACATTTTAATTTGGAGGGTCAGTGGGGGAGATTTGTCAGAACCTGTGTAGGAAGAGAGTGGAGCAGTTGCCCATTGCAACCAATTAGATTGCTTTCTTTATTTTGCAGAGGTCTTTTTTTTTAAATGAAAAAAGCTGGTTGCTATGGGCAGCTGCAGTACACTTCCTCTGCAGAAATTTTGATAAATCGCCCCTTCCCCATAACTGAAGAGTGGTGGCAAAAGTCAATGGGGAAAGTAGAAAAGAATAGCATGTACAGTTATATTTTATATATTGGTTGATTTAACACCAGATATCTGTCTGTGAAGTTGTTTTACTGATATTAGAAAAAACGTAAATCAGCTCACCACCAGTCTGAATATGCAGTAAGTCCGTGGACACAGTGTAGCGGAAGCACAGAAATCAATGGGCCGTATCCCACGTAGACATAGCAGCAGAAGAAAATATGTAAATCCAGCTAGCAGCAAGGGGTGAATTAAAATCTTCAAACTTTAATATAAATCCATGTTAAAAGGAAAACAAAAGCAACATGTCACTGTGAAAAAAACTGATGTGTTTCGGGCTGGGCATCAGCCCTTCATCATGATTAAGGGCTGATGACCAGCCCGAAACACATGAGCTTTTTTTTTTTTTTTTTTTTTTTTTTTTTATACAGTGACATGTTGCTTTTGTTTTGCCTTTAACATGGATTTATATTAAAGTTTGAAGATTTTAATTCACCTATTGCTTGAGAGCTGGATTTACATCTTTTTTTCTGCTGCTATGTAATAATGATAGCCTGAATGGATTCATGTATGTTTTGCATTCATAATAAATTTCTGGCTTTGGTTTCAAAAACTAAATGAAAAAATCCTCAACAGGAACACACAGGGTTGATTCATAAGGCCTGTTAGGCCTGCTTACCTTTGTTAGGTAGGTGAGCGAATATTAAATGGGTTGTGGGATTTATTTTATTAAAGGGGTTGTCCGCTGCCCTGCCTTCCGGAGTTCCGCTCGCAGTGTCCGGAAGTTCATTACTCCGAACGCTGTGTGCGGGCTTCCGTGTTCGAGGCCGCCCCCTCGTGACGTCATGCCCGGCCCCTCGTGACGTCACGTCCGCCCCCTGAACGAAAGTCTATGGGATGGGGGCATAACAGCGTTCGCGCCCCTTTACCATAGACTTTCGTTGAGGGGGCGGGCGTGACGTCACGAGGGGGCGGCCTCGAACCCGGAAGCCCGCACACAGCGCTAGGAGTAATGAACTTCCGGACGCTGCGAGCGGAGCTCCAAAATCCCGGGCAGCGGATAACCCCTTTAATAGTTACTCACCCCCTGGCTATCCACAGCTAATAAGTAATCTTATTATTGCCCCAAAAATGCTCCTGTACTTGGCTCCAGTGGCATAACTTGTAACCTCACCAACTCTTCTTGCTCCAGAGGTCCTCAGATACTGGCTGTATCCTTGAGGTTGCTCTAAGGTGCTGTTACTTACAGGTAATTTGTAGAGCTCAAAGAAGTCCAGAACTTTAAATTCTCTTCAACTGCAGCAACAACAACAAGATTTTTCTGCAAAGCGAGAACCTGCACTGACCACTATCGAAAAACTGGGCAGTGGTGAATCATACTTCATTGACTCTGTAAGAAGAAAAAAAAGATTTTTTGGGAAGTGTACAGTATGTTGTTTTTTTGTTTCAGTTACCATCTTCATCCACATGGGGGCAGCAGGTGAATTCAGGAGGAGCATCACAGTCCACATTATCTTTGGCAGAGATACAGAAGCTTGAGGAAGAAAAAGAGAAGCAAAATCTAGAAGAGGTGTGTGCATTCTGTTAAGTCAAAACGTAACCCATAACCTGCAGCTTTCTAATATACTTTTAGAGAAGTGAAGCATTATTGTTTACAATTGCGGAGTGAAAATCCATACGGACCTAACGAAGACAATGTAAAACGAAAAACTGCGGTTTTGAAACTGAGGAAGGGGTATAAAGGTTTAACTGATACATCTTTCCTGTGGTACCCAATCTGAATACTAGTAAGGGAGAAAAAAAACATGCAATGGAATATTTTGGATGTGAGTTTTTACTCCATTAATGATAGTAACATGACAGGTCCCTGTCCTCCAGTCATCACAGAGGGCCCTACGTCCAATAAGCACAGCAGTACCATCCCTTAAGTCAATTGACTTCTCCTTTCTTTCACAAATTCCCAGCCCAGTCCATCTTTTGCCAACAGTAGCAGCATTCACCACACCTTTTCAATAGAAGGAGCAGGGACTGTGTGGAGCAGGTGTTGGCTTTAGGGTACAGCTGACACACTGCTGCAGTGGGCGAGATTGTAGATAATTCTAAGCCCAGTCGATTAACCACTTAGATCAGTGTTTCCCAACCAGGGTGCCTCCTGCTGTTGCAAAGCTACAACTCCTAGTTGGCTGTCCGGGCATGCTGGGAGTTGTAGTTTCTCTATCGGCTCCATTGGGGGACACAGATCGTGGGGTGTATCTTGCTGTCTCTAGGAGGTGTTACACTATGGTAATTAAAAAAGTCAGCTCCTCCCAGCAGGATATACCCGCCTTCAGGCTCTGAGCTAGTCAGTTTAAGCTTAGTGTCTGAAGGAGCTGGACTGGTCTGGGCTATCCAGACCAGGTCTTTTGTTTTCCTAGTATAGGGACGTGTTAGTTTTTTATTCCTTTTTCTTTCTGTTTTCAGGTGGGGACTCAGGGACTGCGGTTCCCTGTTTCCCCATTGCGAGTAAGGGGGCACAGACATTGCGTATATGCGCTGTTAACCCCCCCCTCACCAACGGTCAGCGCCTGGGTGGTACCTTATGGGTCCGGGTCCCCATATGTCTCTGCTTGCCTCGCTCGTGCATAGCAGCCAGGCGTGATGCAGGGACCATAAGCTTGCTGAAGACTTCACTGAAGACTCCATTAGGTAAGTTATTCTGACTGAGGTAAGTACCTTTTTCCACAGGTACAGCCTCGCAACCTCTGGAGACCCCCTGTTTTGGCCCACCTCAGTTTTTGGGGCCTTTTTAACAGGGGCTGCATTTGCTGGGGGAGCAGTTACATTAAGGGGGCATATATTACAAAAATTCCTTTATTGTGTGTGTGTGTGGGGTGTGTGTTTTTTGGACACTACTTAGCTCCTCATATGCGGCTGTCAGCCGCGGCGCTTTTCAGCTCGAGCGCTCTCAGCGCCGGCTTATATATCCCTTCACAGCGCCTTATATGCGGCTGCAGCCGCGGCGCTGTTATGAGCCGGGTGCTTCAGCGCCGGCTCAGTTTTACTTTAATTTTGCCGGCAGAGGCGCATATACAGTCAGATGGGCGCTCGGGACAAGGAGCGGGCGCCATGACACTTCTTCCTAGACGCTTGTAGCTCCGCCCACTGACCGGGTGGACCTCTCAGAGGCGTGAAGCAGCGCCCAATCTGCGCCGTGGGCGTGATTTTCTGTGTTTAGGGGTCAGTTACTTTGTGCCTTGCTCCAGGCACACCCCTCCCTATTGGCTGGCCTTATGAGTCTAGCTAGCTGCACGGAGCAATTTCTCCTCACTGCAGCTGACAGGGGACACAGATCTGGGTGAGAAAGTGCCTGTCTTCCCCTTTTTACCCCATTATGTCCGTACCCAGGGCTGTTCATCCCTCTAAACAGAAACCTGGGAATTTAGTGACTTACTATACCTGTAAGCACTGTAATACCAAGATGCCTGGCTCCGCTGAGCCCGCTTGCTCTGCCTGCTCCTCTGCTCCCCCAGACCCCCTGATGCCCCTTCGGTCCCGGTGGGTTCAGCCGCTCCTCCAGCCTGGGTTTCTTCCCTGACCCAGTGTATGGCTGACTTGTCCCAAGTCTCCCGTTTGGTGGCTGAGGCCTCCCGCAAAATGGTGTCCGCTTTGAAGGGGTCATCCCGGCGCAGGGCCTCTGAGAGGGCCCGCTCTTCGTCCCCTCGTACCTCACGCTCTCACAAGCGTGCTAGGGGTGCCTCGTCTGACTCTTCCATTGAGTCCTCGGATAGACGTGGGCGTTCCCCTTGCGGGTCCAGCCCCTCCCTATCATCTGGGCACAAACGTCGCTCCTGTAGAGGACGTTCTCGGAGTCGCCACTCTGCCACGCCAGAGCCACGTACCTGGTCTGGATCGCCCCCCTACAAGACAGCCTCTACTCATTCACATTCCTCTGGTGAACTAGTGGACGAGGCTTCCGAACCGACATCTGACCCATAGGACCGCTCAGGCTCAATTGCTATGGTGAACTCATTGGTGACAGCCATAAGAGACACCTTTCTCTTGGAGGACCCAGTATCTTCGGATGTCAATCCAGAAGTATCCTTTCATCGTACTAAGCAAGCACCTAAAAGGTTCAGCTCTCTCGCTGACTTTGATGACATTCTGGAATCCGCATGGAAACATCCAGACATGAGATTCCCGGGAATCAAGACAATTCAAGAACGTTATCCATTTGACAAGGACCTTGTCGCTAAGGTGGCTTCCGCTCCCTCAGTGGATCCACCAATCTCCCGGATCTCTAAGGCGACTACACTGCCTCTGGATCCCGCAGACAAGAAGGTAGAATCTTTAGCCAAGTTTGCTTCTGAAGCAGCTGGCTCTTCTCTTATTCCCATCTTCGCCTCGACATGGGTGTCCAAGGCCCTGTCGGAGTGGTGCCAAAAGCTCCATCAGGATATCTTAGCGGGATCCTCCCCCACAGGATATATCTGCTCTGGCTCTCCAATGCGCTAAAGCTGGGGACTTTCTGTGCGCAGCTTCCATGCAGTCAGCCCGTTGTTCTCCCTCTGCTGTGGGTCACCTAGCGGCCCTCCGCCGCTCTATGTGGCTTAAAGCTTGGAACGCGGATGCTTCCAAAAGGTCTCTCACTGAGCTTCCCCTTACGGGCGGCCGTCTTTTTGGAAAACGCCTTGATGAGATTATCTCTGAGGCAATAGGAGTAAGAATTCCTTGTTACCTCAAACTAAGGCTCGCCCTACTTCCCAAAGGAAGTCCTTTTCCTTTGGGACCTCTAGTCCCAGTAAAGGGTCCGGGCAGTCGCCCTCGCGGGATAAGAAGGCTCCCTCATTCCGGGCACGCCCGTCTTGGAAGTCAGACTCCAACCGCCTAAACTGGGCAACCGCAAACCCACTTCTGCATGTAGTGAGGCCCCCACCCGCGGTTTCTTTTCGGATGGGAGGTCATCTCTTATTTTTTCCGAGACATCTGGACCTCACAGTCTCTGCTCTCGTGGCTTCGCTCCTTTCTTCCCATTCACTGGCAGGTTGTTACAGCGGATGCCAGCCTGTCGGGCAGGGGCGGCGTGTTCAGGGCTTGGACGGTTCAGGGACTCTGGTCTCCTCCGGAGACCCTTCTTCCGATAAATAAATTGGAATTACGGGCGATTCTTCTTTGTCTTCTTCATTGGGAGTCACGTCTTCAGTCCTGTCCTGTCCGCTTTCAGTCGAACAACGCCACGGCCGTGGTGTACATAAATCGATAGGGTGGCACTCGCAGCTCGGCAGCCATGGCCGAGGTGACCAAGATTTTCACCTGGGCGGAGAACAAGGTTCCGGCCTTTTCGGCAATTCACATTCCGGGAGTGGTCTCTTCATCCAGAGGTCTTCACGCAGCTCTGCGGCCTCTGGGGCATTCCGGACGTGGATCTCTTCGCGTTTCGGCACAATCAGAAAATTCTTCCGTTTGTGTCTAAGTCCGGGACCCTCAGGCTTTGGCCGTGGACGCCCTAGTGATTCCTTGGGCGGGGTTCGACCTACCTTATCTGTTCCCTCCTCTTCCGCTCCTTCCCAGGGTGTTGAGGAAGCTCGAGGCTGAGGACGTCTCCGCCATTCTGGTAGCTCCAGATGGGCCCCGAAGGTCGTGGTACGCTGACGTAGTCAAGCTCCTGGACGACGCTCCTCTGCGCTTTCAGCCCCACCCGGACCTACCCTCTCAGGGTTCTCTTTGCCACCCCAATTTACAGTTGCGGTATTTGACGGCGTGGCGGTTGAGACCGCGGTTTTGAGGTCCCGCGGGTTCTCTTCCCCAGTCTTGCACACCATGCTCAAGGCTCGTAAGCCCTCCTCCGCTAGAATTTACCACCGTACTTGGCGGTCTTATTTTCGTTGGTGTGAAGCTCAGGACTTCTCCCCGGTGACCTTCTCGGTCCCCCGTCTTCTCTCCTTTTTGCAGTCTGGTTGGAACTGTCTCTGTTCTCTTACAGGTCAGGTTTCGGCCCTTACTGTTCTTTTCCAGCGGCCCCTGGCTTCTAATCCTCATGTCCGGTCCTTCCTGCAAGGAGTGGCGCATGCTGTTTCTCCTTATCGGTCAGCTTCTCTCTCTTGGGACTTGAATTTGGTTCTGAGTGCCCACCAGGGTGCACCCTTTGAGCCCCTTAGAGAGGTGTCTCTCCGCCTCCTTTCTTGAAAAGTGGCGTTTCTTGTGGCTATCACCTCCATCCGGAGGGTGTCTGAATTGGCAGCTTTTTCCTGCGTTTCTGGTGATCCACCTGGACAAGGTCGTTTTCCAGCCAGATCCTTCCTTTTTACCTAAGGTGGTCTCGGCGGGATAGTTTTGCATCAGCTGGAGGCACACTGGTTGGGAAACACTTACTTAGATGCTGTGATTGCTTCTGACCACAGCCTCTAAGTGGTTACATGAATGGGGTGTGTGGTTTGGATTTCGGCAAGAAGGGCACTAGGTCTGCAATCATAGTGCTCCACCTAGGCCCTTAATAGAAGAAAGTGATCAGAGACAATACTTTGAAATATGTATTAACCCCTTGCCACAAATGGGCATTCATGAACTTCCATCTGCTGCTCCCGAGGTATGACGCGCACTCAGCAGGTGAGTGTGCACCATACCTGGTGGGTCCCGGTTGCTATAAGCAACCGGGACCCACGGCTATTGCCGGACATTGCCGATCGGGCTGATTTACGGCATTAACTCTTTAGACACAGCGATCAAGGTGATCTAAAGTGAAAGCTTCCCAGCAGCTCAGTCCGGCTGATCGGGGCCATCGTGGTAAAATCGCAATGTCCCGATCAGCTAGGACACATCAAGAGGGGGTGCCTTAGCTGCCTCCTGTGCATCCGATCGGCGATTGATTGCTCCAAGCCTGAAATCCAGGCTTGAGCAATAGACCACCGATAACACTGATCAATGCATTGCAGTGCAATGGCATTGATCAGTGTATTGAATCAATGTACTGCATGTTATGGTCCCCTATGGGAGCTATAACATTGCAAAAAAAAAAAAGTTAAAAAAATAAATAAAGATCATTTAATCCCTTCCCCAATAAAAGTTTGAATCACCCCCCTTTTCCCATTTAAAAAGAAAAGTGTAAATAAAAATAAACATATGTGGTATCGCCACGTACGTAAATGGCCGAACTAACTAAAAAAAATATAGTTAATTAAACCACACGGTAAATGGCGTACACGCAAAAAAAAATTCCAAAGTCCAAAAGCTTATTTTTGGTCACTTTTTATATAATGAAAAAATGAATAAAAAGATATCAAAAAGTCCGATCAATACAAAAATGGTACCGCTAAAAACTTCAGATCACGGGCGCAAAAAATTAGCCCTCATACCGCCCCGTACGCAGAAACATAAAAATGTTATAGCTGTCAGAAAATGACAATTTTAAACATATTAATTTTCCTGCATGTAGTTATGATTTTTTCCAGAGGTAATACAAAATCAAACTTATATAAGTAGGGTATCATTTTAATTGTATGGACCTACAGAATAAAGATAAGGTGTCATTTTTACCAAAAAAAATACTGTGTAGAAACGGAAGCACCCAAAATTTATAAAATGGTGTTTTTTCTTCAATTTTGTCGCACTATATATATATATATATATATATATATATATATATATATATATATATATATACACATTTTTTTTTTTTTTATTACGTAGATTTTTGGGTAAAATGACTGATTTCATTACAAAGTAGAATTGGTGGCACAAAAAATAAGCCATCGTATGGAATACTAGGTGCAAAATTTAAAGGGCTATGTTTATGAGGTAAGGAGGAAAAAATTAGTGGAAAAACGCTCGGTCTTTAAGGGGTTAAGCAGAAATACAAATACATTTCAATAAAAAAATGTACACAAAATAAAAACCCTTAAAGGACTGTTTCACCCCATCTTTCTTAGGATCAGCGGGGCTCCAAAAAACGAATATATCATCCTTGTAAGAAGGAAATACCACTTTTAGATGTGATGTACATGGAAAAAGCTTAACATACAGTAAAGGCAGATTAAAGAATTAAAGAGTAACATTAGTTGTTTTTTTTGGTTTTGTTCTTTATGCTTTTATATAATACAGCAAAGACGACAGCAGCAAGAGTTGAAGTCTATGCTCCAGCAGCAACAACAGCAGCAGCAACAGCAAAAGATTCCTGGTTGGGGCAGTGTAGCCAAACCAACAGTCAACACGCAATCTCTACTTGAGATACAACAGGAAGAGGCCAGGCAAATGCAAAAAGTGCAGCAACAGGCTGGCCGTGGTAGGCCTGCAAATATCACAGTGCCACCTGCACCTGCTCCTGCTCCAATCGTAAGTACCACATTAATAGCCTAATAGGTATGTTCACACAGGGGAGAAAAATACACTGCAGACATTGCGGGGCTAGCCTTGACTTTCTACAGTGTAATCTTAAAAGTTGGAAACCTTTTCTTTTGGTTAGTCTGGTGTTAATTGTTTTTCTGCATCTTTAATGCACATTGCCTAGGTATACAATTGGATTAGGTTACAATACTCATTTCGAAAATAAATATGCTCTGCAGTACACGGTATGAACATAAATATACATGTGAACTTGTGAAATGAGAAGCGCATTCCTATTGAAAACAACTGACATGCAATGTACACAGATAACAGAATATCTATGTGTAAACATAACCAATTGTGCTAATATGGTTTTCATATGAAAGTTGCCTGCAGCATGTTCCCTACTATATCTTCTCTAAATACTTCTGTGACCAGCACAGTAGTGTGTGTGGGGGAAAGGAATTTTCTATTTCTTCCTAGGCTACATATCGTGTTAATCTTGGTTTTCACCACAACAGTTTTTTGTAGACTCACTGGTCTAAAGTTGAAAGTTATTGAAAACAATTACTAGCATTAACATTTAAGAATAAGAGATTTTTAGAAACTTGCTAATTCATCAATAAGATGCATTCAGTAGGACAGCTTTGGTAAAGAAATTACATAGATCTTTGACTCTGTTCACATATGTAATTTTTTTTCTTCCACTGGACTGCACAGACAGTGTATATGTTGAATTCGAGTGTGAAAAAAAAAAAAAGAAAAGCTTTCTTTGTTTTATTTAATTCATTCACTCCCTCACTCATTCATTCATTTATTTATTTACTTAAGCCAAACACAAGCAATAGTGTCAGCAGCTCTGGAAACTCTGTGTGGGGCAACCTGAACAACAATCTGAGCCCTCAGTGGTCATCTGACTCTATAAGCAGCATCTGGAGTAGCCAAGAAAACAAGACCTCTAGTGGATTCTGGGATGATGCTGTGAAAGTGGTCGCTCCACGAAATGCTGTCAATAAGAACAAGAGCAATGCTAGGTAACTGTTTACCTCTGATGTTGCCCTTACAACTAAATAACTTGCTGCACTCAGTTGGGGCTTATATTGTTTGTTTTTATTTTTATATGCAGCTAATCAGACACATGTAGATGTAGACTGTAATTATGATAGAAGTCACATGACCATTTCTCTTACTTTTTCCAGCAAATCATCGGTGATGAATAGTAAGCAAAATAAAAAGGTTGAGCAAGAAGAGAAGCTTGTTAGGCTTTTTCAAGGAGCAACAAAGTGTGCCGACAGCTTCACCCAATGGTGTGAGCAGACACTGCATGCACTCAACACAGCTCATAGCCTGGATGGTAAGTAAAGATTGTTTATACAAATTATTTTAAAAAAATGATTTCCTTTTAGGTTGTGATTACATTATTAACTAGAATACTGTAGTAGGAGCTTACAAAGAAAACTATAAAATGTTACTTATTTTGATACTTGCCACTGGATATAGGCAAATTTGGTTGATCTTGAACTTTTATTGTATATCTAATAAAAGTGAAATTATATAGGACTTTTTGCTTTCCTAGTTGGCCTCGGTTTTAAAAACAAATTTAGGGTAAGGTCACACGTAACTGATCCGTAGTGTATTTAAAGGGTCACTCTCATTAAAACAAATTTTTGCTATTGCACTCCTTATGATAAATGAAAAATATTTCTAATATCCTTTGTTTAAAAAAAATGAAGTTTTCTATGTTTTATCTGTGCTTAAAAAAAGCTCAAGAGCACATTTTCCCCCATCTCATACACAGACTTTGGACCAAAGCCCGAACACAGGAAGTGCCGCCTGGAGTGCCGAAGGGGGGGGGGCTTTTGGCTGTCCAGCCTCATCCAATCATAGCTCCTCTCACACACAACTGCCATATGCTGTTGGCTGGACACCCCCCCCCCCCCCCCCCCCCCCTCAGCACTCCAGGCGGCACTTCCTGTGTTCGGACTTTGGTCCAAAGTCTGTGTATGAGATGGGGGAAAATGTGCTCTTGAGCTTTTTTAAGCACAAATAAAACATAGAAAACTTCATTTTTTTTAAACAAAGGATATTAGAAATATTTTTCATTTACCATAAGTGCAATAGCAAAAATTAGTTTTAATGAGAGTGCCCATTTAAGGCTGTGGATCCGCTGATGAGCCTATAGTGTTCCTCCTGCTGTTCCTGTCTGCAAACACATATGGACCTGTGAGTTGTCGTGCGCATGCGCATTGTACTCACATTCATCACAGCCGCTCCCTGAGCTAGGCCGAAAGTGCGGCCACTTTTGGCCGCACTGTGAGTACACTGCGCAAGCACATGACGACTTGCTTGTCCATGTGTGCTTGCTTGTAGCAGCGGATTGCCGCTACAAACAGACAGGAACAGCAGGAGGCACACTTATGGGTCGGGTAATGGGCTAATCCGCAACGTAAAATACGCTGCAGTTCCTTTATGTGTGACCCTACCCTTAAAGGGGTACTCTGGTGGAAAACTTTTTTTCTCTATCGGCTCCATTGGGGGACACAGACCTTGGGTGTATGCTGTTGTTGCTAGGAGACTTGACACTAAGGAAACAAAAAAAAGTCTGCTCCTCCCAGCAGGATATACCCGCCTACAGAGCCTGAGGTAATCAGTTTAAGCTTAGTGTCTGCAGGAGATGGACACTGGTCTGGAGTTCTCCCCAGACCTGGTCTAACTTTTTTATTTTTCTAGATTAGGGACTTTTAGTTTCTTATTACCTTTTATTTTCCTGTTTTCAGGTGGGGACTCAGGAACATAGCGTTCACTGTTTCCCCATTTGCGATTGAGGGGCACAGACATCGTGAATGTACTGTCAGCCCCCTCTCGCCAACGGTCAGCGCCTGGAGTTGTACCTCATGGGTCCGGGTCCCCCACTTTTCCCTGCTCGTCTCGCTTTTTACAGCCCGTCATGATGCAGGTGATTAAAAGCCGACTGAAGACTTCATCAGAAGACTTCATTAGGTAAGTTCTTCTGACTAAGGTGAGTATCCCCCCTTTCCCCCCCTCCTTTTCTTACAGGTTGGGGACTTGCAACCTCTGGAGACCCCCTGTTTTAGTCCCACTCCTCTTTATTATCAGCTAATGTGTGCATTTCTGAGGTGGCTCAGCTCTTCTCCCTCTCTTACTATCTAGGCAGGGGCTTCTTATTACTTTATTGGGGAACTGGGGGGCTGGTGGTCAGTGGTGTAGGACTGTTAGCTCCTCTCTGGACGCCAGTGTTTTAACGTTGGCAGTTCTTTATATTCTTCAGCAGCCACGGCTGCCGTCTCACTCTGCCTATTTCCTGTGCTCCGGCCGCATCGTGTGCCGATGCGTTCGGGGCACAGTTTACTTTCAGTTTCTCGGGAGTAAGCTGCCAGGGGCGCTTTTGCCCGCTCCCTTCCCCCTGCACTCGCATATGTGACGGGGATTGAGAGCGGGCGCCATTTCCACGCCGACATCGTTCCTCTCTCGGCGGGGTTTGTGCCCTGTGAGTGCAGAGGCGCAAAATCACTACAGCCAATGGGAACAGGCAGGGGAGTTTCTGGACCAATCGGAGGCGCCCCAGTCTAACCCGCCCCTTCTCTTCTCATTGGTCCTGCTGCCTCTGCTTCTCTCTCTCACAGCAGCTGCCTGGTGGGGGACACGGACGCTGATGAGTTTTATTTTACTCATGTCCGAGCCCAGAACTGTTCCTCCCTCTAAGCCCTGGTCACCTACTATTCTAGCAAGGGCTGCAACTCTAAAATGCCTGGGTCTGTTGAACCCACTTGTTCCCCCTGCACCACTGCACCTCCTGACCCCCCGGGTATTCTTACTCAGGATGTTCCCCCAGACCCAGTGGGCTCTGCTGCCCCTCCAATATGGGTGTCTTCCCTCTCTCTGTCTCTCTGACTTGGCGCAGGTCTCCCGTTCCGTGGTGACTGCCTTGAAAGGGTCCTCCTTACACCGTTCCTCAAGAGAGACTCGCTCTCCCTCACCCTTTGTTAAACGCTCTCACAGGCGTAATAGGGGTCATTCCTCTGGCTCCCTTCAAGTCTCGCCCATCCTGGAAATCAGATAACCGTTCGGGCCGCTTTGCGGCCAAGGCGGGCACCCGCAAACCCACCTCTGCCTGAAGGGACGCCCCCACCCGCGGATTTTTCTCGGGTGGAGAGTAGTCTGTTGCTCTTCCGGGATGTCTGTACCACGCTTGTGCAGGACTCCTGGGTCAGAGATGTGGTATCCAACGGTTACCGGATCGAGTTTGCCTCTCTTCCAATGAATCGTTCTTTTCCTTTCCTGAGCCCCACGGTCTCCCTCTCTGGCAAAGGCCTTTCGGGGTGTGCTTCAGTCCCTCCTCTTTCAGGGGGTCATTGTCCCGGTTCCTCCCAAGGAACGCTTTCGAGGTTTTTATTCGGACCTCTTTGTAGTTACCAAAAAAGAGGGCTAAGTACGCCCCATCTTAGATTTAAAGCTCCTCAACCGGCATCTCCTCCTGCGTCACTTCCGCTTTGAGTCTCTCCGTTCGGTTGTGGCGACCATGGATCAGGGGGAGTTTCTTTCCTCAATGGACATAAGGGACGCCTACCTCCATGTTCCGTTTTTTCCGGGACACCAGCGGCTCCTCCGCTTTGCTGTTCCGGAGGGTCATTTTCAGTTTGTGACTCTCCCCTTCGGGCCTGGTCACAGCTCCAAGGGCATTCACCAACTTTCCTTACTTGGACGACCTTCTGATCAAGGCTCCGTCCAGAGACCAGAATCTAGAGTCTCACCCTCACTCTTCAGGCTCTGTCTTGCTTCGGTTGGTTAGTCAATCAGGACAAGTCCGTCCTATCACCCACTCAGTCCTTGGTTTTTCTGGGACTTCAGTTCGACACCCAGTCCGCCCGGGTGCACCTCCGCCGGACAAACGGTGACCCTTCTGTCGGGGGTTCGTATTCTCAGGAACCCCTCCCCTGTGTCCTTTCGCTTTTGCATGAAATTCCTGGGTTGGATGGTGGCGGCCATGCAGGCCGTTCCCTTCGCTCAGTTTCATTTTCGACCCCTTCAACTCACAATTCTATCCCGGTGGGACAAGTCTCCCTTGTTCCTTGATCACAAGATTGTACTTCCTTGGACATCTCGCCGCTCCCTTCTGTGGTGACTCCGCTCCCCCCTACTTCTTCAGGGGCGCTCCTTCCTGCCCCTCCATTGGCTGGTGGTCACGACGGCTGCCAGCCTGGACAGTCCAGGGCCTTTGGTCTCCCAGAGAGACACTCTTCCCGATCAACATCTTGGAACTGAGGGCAATCTACCTTTGCCTGTTACATTGGGAGATCCTTCTCCAGGGCCGCCCAGTTCGGGGTCCAGTGGGACAGCTGCGGTGGCGTACATCAATCGCCAGGGTGGCACTCGCAGCTTGGAGGCGATGGCCGAGGTTTCCAGGATTCTTCTCTGGGTGGAACTTATGGTTCCGGCCATCTCGGCAATTCACTGCGACCTCTGGGGAACTCCAGATGTGGACCTCTATGCATTCCGCCACAACCAGACGGTCCCCTCTTTGTGTCGAAGTCGCGGGACCCCCGTGCTCTGGCAGCAGACGCGCTGGTGATTCCTTGGTCGGGGTTCGTCCTACCTTATCTGTTCCCACCTCTTCCCCTCCTTCCCAGGGTCCTGAGGAAGCTCAAAGTGGAGGGCATTCCCGCCATTTTCGTGGCTCCGGATTGGCCGCGGAGGGCGTGATACGCTGACGTCATCCGGCTCCTGAATGACGTTCTACTGCGCCTTCTGCTTCGTCCAGACCTTCTCTCTCAGGGTTCCCTGTGCCACCTCAATTTACCGTCACTGCATTTGACGGTGTGGCGGTGGAGACCGCGGTACTAAGGGCCCGTGGCTTCTCAACACAGGTGATTCGCACCATTGCGCAAGCCCTCTTCCGCAAAGATATACCACAGTACCTGGCGGTCTTATTTTCGTTGGTGTGAATCTCAAATTATTATTATTTTTTTCTCCAGTTGGTTCTCCCTTCCCAGACTCCTTGCATTTTTGCAGTCAGGGCTGGATCAGCAATTAGC
Organism: Hyla sarda; assembly: GCF_029499605.1. NCBI lineage: Eukaryota > Metazoa > Chordata > Amphibia > Anura > Hylidae > Hyla > Hyla sarda. Next base: position 93,653,595 of record NC_079191.1, on the reverse strand, counting down.
TCTCAGCTCTTTACGGGGGCAAGTTTCGGCCCTTTCCAATGTGGTCCTTGGCGCCCCACAGGGCACGCCCTTTGAACCCCTCAGGGAGGTTTTCCTTCGTTTTATTTCCTGGAAGGTGGCCTTCCTTATGGGAATTACCTCCCATCAGACGGGTTCGGAGTTGGCTGCTCTTTCTTGCCGCTGTCCCTTTCTGATTGTCCATCAGGACAAAGTTGTTTTTCGTCCGGTTCCTTCTTTTTTTTTATCTAAGGTGGTTTCTGCCTTCCACCTTAATGAGGATATCGTCCTCCCGTCCTTTTGTCCCGCTCCATCTCATTCCGAGGAGCGTTTACCTCTTAAACTTGATGTGGTACGGGCGGTGCGTACCTACCTCTCTGTTACGTCTTCTTTTCGTCAATGTGTCTAATTTTTTGTTCTTACGGATGGTCTCCGTAAGGGTCTACCTGCTTTGAAGGCGGCCATTTCGCGGCGGATCAGGTCTTCCATTTCAGAAGCTTACCGTTGCAGGGGAAAGCCCCCTCCTTTCAGGGTTTCAGCTCACTCCACGCGTTCTGTCAGAGCTTCCTGGGCTCTCCATAACAGGGCTTCAGCCTCTCAGTCTGTAAGGCGGCTACCTGCTCGTCCTTGCACACTTTTACTAAATTCTACCAGGTTCATACCTTTGCATCCGCTGATGCTAGTATGGGCCGTAAGGTGTTGCAGGCGGCGGTGGCCAACCTGCCCCTTGATTGTTTTCTGTACCCACCCTAGGGACGGCTTTGGTACGTCCCAAGGTCTGTGTCCCCCAATGGAGCCGATAGAGAAAAAGGGATTTTTGTCTTACCGTAAAATCCTTTTCTCGGAGGATCCATTGGGGGACACAGTTCCCGCCCTTTCTTTGGTGTTCCGGTTTTTGGTTACCGGTACGAGGGTGTGTTCAGTTAATTTTTTGTTCTGGTTGCCTCGGACTGGTCTTAGTTTCTGCCTCTCGGTCCTCTTCTACGGCTTTGGGACTAAACTGATTACCTCAGGCTCTGTAGGCGGGTATATCCTTCTGGGAGGAGCCAACTTTTTTTGTTTCCTTAGTGTCAAGTCTCCTAGCAACAACAGCATACACCCAAGGTCTGTGTCCCCCAATGGATCCTCCGAGAAAAGGATTTTACGGGAAGACAAAACCTTCCAGTACTTATTAGCTGCTGAATACTGCAGAGGAAATTCTTTTCTCTTTGGATTTCTTTTCTGTCTGTCCACAGTGCTCTCTGCTGACACCTCTGTCCGTGTCAGGAACTGTCCAGAGAAGGAAAAAATCTCCATAGAAAATGGACAGCAGAGAGCACTGTGGTCAGACAGAAAAGAAATCCAAAAAGAGAAGAATTTCCTCTGTAGTAAGCAGCATCTGATAAGTACTGGAAGGATTAAGATTTTTTACTAGAAGTAATTTACAAATCTGTAAATTACTTAAAGACTGCATCTGCCATGTGCATATGACAGTAGAAGGGCTTCAGCTTCTCATCTTGTCATTCCTTTAGTGAAAAAGATGATCTCTCCCCAAAGATCACAATCAGAAAAAACATTTGATAAGGCGTGTGTTGGCAAGAAGAAAAGTTCCTGCCAGTGCATACCAACTGGAAGTAACAGATTGCAAGCATTTCAGTCCTTAGCAGTGAGAGGGTTAAGCAGTATATATGGACGTTAGTTGTGACGGGAGAAATAACGGGACATGCACAAATTTTTTGCCCGTCACAAGAAACGGGTAAAGTAACGGACGTTATTTTTAACATTGAAGTCTATGGCAAACAGATGAGCCTTTATGTCATCCGTTTGCACCCTGTTTTAAAATATCCGTTATTACTTCTGAGCATGCTCAGAAGAGTTGACATCAGCAGACTCCTGCAGTGCTGAGGGACTACTACGACTCCCATCATGGAACAGACTTGTTTCCATGGTGGGAGTAGTAATTCCCCACTGCGGGAGTCTGCTGGTGGCTGGGGAGGTTACATTAGTGTTTGTTCTACTACCGCCATCATGGAACAGACTCTGTTCCATGATGGGGGTTGTGGTACAGGGGCTGAGAGATTGATCGCACCGGGTCTCACTTCTGACACCCGATCCGATCAGAAGTTATTAAGCAGGGGAGCAGGCGGCATGGTCCGCAACCCTATTATGTATTTTTTTACTTTCATTTTTAAATTCCCCGCCGGGATTGCTCCCTGAGGAGCAATTCAGGGCTCCCGTGGGGTTTTTAAAATGGACAATGTGAGGGGACATATGTATATTAAGTGTGGTGGTGGTGGTGGTGGTGGTGGTGGTGGTGGGGGGGTCAAGATATATAGTGCTGCGGGGGGGGGGGGGCATAGAGCTCGCTATATATCTAGCCCCCCAGTGCATTTATAATATGCCTCCCGCAGGCGCATTAATAAAAATATGACCCCCGCCAGCGCATTTATATGTATCTATTAGGGATCGACCAATATCGTTATTTTTAGGGCCGATACCGATACTCTGTGGAGGTTAGAGCCGATAACTTATACCGGAATATCGGTATAAGTTAACGGCTATTTATCCAAACCTTCCCCCCCCGCCGGCGACACCGCTGAAGATCATTGATTTAAAGCGGGCGCTTTAAATCAATGAACTGCAGGGCTTTTGCGGTGCCAGAGACCGCTGTCGCCGACTGCTTCTCTCCCCCTTCCTGTCCTGAGTCCTATCACCCCCCAAACCCCCCCCACCACCGCACCGCACCCCCCATCACCGCACCACACAGGCCAGAGACCGCTGCCCCATTGCCTCTCCCATTCCCGGTTTTATAATTACCTGTTCCCGTGGTCCGCTCTGGCTTCGGCGCCATCCTCCTGAGCTGTCACTGTGCGCATTGACGGTAACGTCGCGTTGGTTGAGGACGTCACTTGTCATTGCGCTGCGCAGCGCACAGCGTAACACAGGACGGCGCAGGAGCCAGAAATAGCACTGACCTGGAACAGGTAATTATAAAACCAGGAATGGGGGAGGCAATGTGGCGGTGGTGAGGGGTGCGGCGGGGGGCGATGCATTATCGGATTATCGGCAAGGTAATTGCTGATACCGATAAAGTCCAAAATCGTGAATATCGGCCGATAATATCGGCCAAACCGATAATCGGTCGATCCCTAATATCTATACCCCCAACAGCGCATAATGTGACCCCAACGGCGCATTTGTCTTAATTTTCCATTGCAGCGCTATATGGGAATGGTATATCTATCAGAACGCATCCAGCAGCCGCCACCTAAGGTATATAGAAGGGCTGTGGGGGGGCAGATAACGCTATATGTCTGCCCCCCAGCACATCTATATACAAATGCAGCCACCGGCGCTATGAATGAATAGTATATCTATCAGGATCATCTGGCAGGCGGCTGCTGGATGCGTTCTGATATACCATTCACATATAGCGCTGCAATGGAAAATTAAGAAAAATGTGGCGGCGGGGTCACATTATGCACTGGCGGGGGGGGGGGGGGGGGTATAGATATATACATATAAATGCGCTGGCGGGGGTCATTTTTTTATTAATGCGCTGGCAGGGGTCATATTTTTATTAAGTACGTATTAATGTACAGGGTGGGCCATTTATATGGATACACCTTAATAAAATGGGAATGGTTGGTGATATTACCTTCCTGTTTGTGGCACATTAGTATATGTGAGGGGGAAACTTTTCAAGATGGGTGGTGACCATGGCGGCCATTTTGAATCCAACTTTTGTTTTTTCAATAGGAAGAGGGTCATGTGACACATCAAACTTATTGGGAATTTCACAAGAAAAACAATGATGAGATTGGTTTTAACGTAACTTTATTCTTTCATGAGTTATTTACAAGTTTCTGACCACCTATAAAATGTGTTCAATGTGCTGCCCATTGTGTTGGATTGTCAATGCAACCCTCTTCTCCCACTCTTCACACACTGATAGCACCGCAGCAGAAATGCTAGCACAGGCTTCCAGTATCCGTAGTTTCAGGTGCTGCACATCTCATATCTTCACAGCATAGACAATTGCCTTCAGATGACCCCAAAGATTAAAGTCTAAAGGGGTCAGATCGGGAGACCTTGGGGGCCATTCAACTGGCCCCCGACAACCAATCCACTTTCCAGGAAACTGTTCATCTAGGAATGCTCGGACCTGACACCCATAATGTGGTCGTGCACCATCTTGCTGGAAAAACTCAGGGAACGTGCCAGCTTCAGTGCATAAAGAGGGAAACACATCATCATGTAGCAATTTTGCATATCCAATGGCCTTGAGGTTTCCATTGATGAAGAATGGCCCCACTATCTTTGTACCCCATATACCACACCATACCATCAATTTTTGTGTTCCAACAGTCTTGGAGAGATCTTTCCAATGTGGGTTAGTGTCAGACCAATAGCGGTGGTTTTGTTTGTTAACTTCACCATTCACATAAAAGTTTGCCTCGTCACTGAACAAAATCTTCTGCGTAAACTGAGGGTCCTGTTCCAATTTTTGTTTTACCCATTCTGCAAATTCAGTGCGCCGATCTGGGTCATCCTCGTTGAGATGCTGCAGTAGCTGGAGTTTGTAAGGGTGCCATTTGCGAGTAGCTAATATCCGCTGAAGGGATGTTTGACTAATGCCACTCTCCAGTGACATGCGGCGAGTGCTACGCTGTGGACTCTTGCTGAATGAAGCTAGGACAGCCACTGATGTTTCTTCCTTAGTGACCGATTTCCACATTTTGGCAAGTCCAACACTGAACCAGTTTCACAAAACTTAGCAAGCAGTTTGCTAATTGTTGTCTGGGAGATGGGTGGTCTCGTAGGGCGTCTTGCATTGAAATCTGCTGCAATGACCCGGTTACTGCGTTCACCAGACATCGACACAATTTCTATCCGCTCCTCACGTGTTAACCTCGACGACATGTCAATGGCTGTAAACAAAGAGAAATTTGTAAATAACTCATGAAAGAATAAAGTTATGTTAAAACCGAGCACATCATTGTTTTTCTTGTGAAATTCCCAATAAATTTGATGTCACATGACCCTCTTCCTATTGAAAAAACAAAAGTTGGATTAAAAATGGCCGACTTCAAAATGGCCACCATGGTCACCACCCATCTTGAAAAGTTTCCCTTCTCACATATACTAATGTGCCACAAACAGGAAGTTAATTTCACCAACCATTCCTATTTTATTAAGGTGTATCCATATAAATGGCCCACCCTGTACATATGTCCCCTCACATTGTCCATTTTAAAATCCCTGCAGGGATCCCTGAATGGCTCCTCAGTACCGGTCATTCAGAGATCCCGGCGGGGAATTTAAAAATGAAAGTAAAAAATACATTGTGTACATCGCAGGGCTGTGGAGCATGCCGCCCGCTCCCCTGCTTAATAACTTCTGATTGGATCAGTAGCGAGACCCGGTGCGATCAATCCCTCAGCCCCTGTACTCCAACCCCTATCATGGAACAGACTCTGTTCCATGATGGGGCTAGTAGTACAAACACTAATGTAACCTCCCCAGCTGTCTGCAGACTCCCGCAGCCGTTAAACTACTATGTTCCATGAGATGGGAGGAATAGTAGTAGTCCTTGCTGTGGGAGTCTGTAGGCAGAGGCGTTAAAACATCTGTACATGATGGATGTTATAATGGGTCTTAACGGATGAATATGCCAGTTATTTGGACAGACATTATTCAGCCGTTAGCATCCGTTAATTAATCCGTTATTAAACGTCCATTAACAATACATTACAGCGGCCGTTTATTAACGGGTGAACTTTATAGTGTGAAAGCAGACTAGTATATAGGTATCACCAGGTTGTTTACTTTTATAATACTTACACATTGTATATCTTTTATTATTATTATATCTGTCATTGGCTAAAACTTTTTATATAATGTATAAAATATAGGTATATTTGTAATATACATCACGCTCTGGCTCACACAACAGGGTGATTGATAAGCCAGGAGCCTGCAGAGGCCTGCTTGCCCTGTCCTCACTTCCTGTATTTGGTCTCCACACAGAGACATTCTGGCAATTGCTGCAGGTACAGCATTTTTCCACCCAAAAATATACTATAGTTCCCTCTCTCTCCCTCCCCTCTTCCCCCTCTCTCTCCCTCCCCTCTTCCCCCTCTCTCCCTCCCCTCTTCCCCCTCTCTCTCCCTCTCTCCTTCCCTATATATATATATATATATATATATATATATATATATATATATATATGTGTGTGTGTGTGTATAGGTTCACACGGCAGGATCAGAAAAAAAAAATTTAATAGTTGGGACAATTAAGCACGTTGGGATACCTAATATGTTTATTTTTATATTTTTTTTTATAGAAAGGAGGGTGATTTAAAATTTTATGTGCTCTCTGTTGATGACACCACTGTCCATGTCCGGAACTGTTCAGCGCAACATAGGTTTGCAATTGGGATTTTCTCCTGCTCTGGACAGTTCCTGATACAGGTGTCAGCAGAGAGCACTGTGGACAAGACAAAAAAAGAAAGAAAAAAAAAAAATTTCCTCTGTAGCATACATAGAAAGGGTAAAGCTTTTTAAATAGAAGTAATTTAGAAATCTGTTTAATTTCTGGCACCAGTTGATAAAAAAAAAAACTTTTAGGAGGAGTCATTAGAATCCTCACACAGATCAATGGGGTTCCATAGAACTCCATTGATCTGTGTGCTCTGCGATCCTTTGGTTGAGCCTGCTAAGCCAGGCTCAATCAAATGAAGAGCCATGGATCCCAGGGGTGCAGAGGTAAGCCCTCCGGCTACCTCCATAGTGGATTGTCCCCCCGCAATCACGCTGTGGGGGGCTGATCCACCCCACTGGACCACCAGGGAGCATTTACATGTTCCTTTAGATGCCGCTATGAGCTTTGCTGGCTATAAGCTTTGGCTCCCTGCTACAAGAATCAGTATGTCATGGGCCGGGGAGAGGATTAAGCCACGCCCACCAAAATAATCGGCGCAAAATTCACTCAGCCGAAAATGCCGAAAGGGATATTTTCGGTCAATAATTTTCGGCTGGTTGAAATTTTGGTGCATCCCAAATAGATATATAGATAGATACAGGGTACAGAGGAAGAAGCAGCACAACTTAAAGGTTGCTCAGGTGCCAGGTGCAAGCCGGTATAGACTCTGGTCGGGAGTCATAGGATAGATATCCAAGAAATAAGTAAATCCAGCAGCACACCAATATAGTGAAAAACGGTATGTAGGTTTATTCACCCAAAGTCATGCGACGTTTCGGCCGTCCAATTACAGCCTGCTTGAGAGAGGCTGTAATTGGACGGCCGAAAGGTCGCATGACTTTGGGTGAATAAATCTACATACCGTTTTTCACTATATTTGTGTGCTGCTGGATTTACTTATTTCATAGATAGATAGATATTGATTTTTTTTTTTTTTTTTTTTTTTATCAATGTACATTGAAAATAAGGAGATTTTTTGTACTCACTGTAAAATCTCTATCTCGTAGCCTTTGTGGGGGGACACCGATACTGATGGGTATATGCCCTTGCCACTAGGAGAAAAAGTCAGCTCCTCCCTGGCAGGTTATACCCGCCCACTGGAAGTGAGGTTATCAGTTTTGTCACAAAGCAGTAGGAGAAGCCAACAAAGAAATACGTCTGAAGGACCCTAGAAAAGAATCCCAGATAGAGACGAGAAAAAGGTTGACAAGAAAGCCAGATGGGTCGAGACCATCCCGAAAGGAGGTAGGAAAACAACTCCAAGGAACACCGAACCAGACAGAGGGCTAGCCCGGCTGGAAAAAAAAAATGGAAAAAAAGGGCACAACAAGAGAACCCCATCCAGAGTCAACCTATTCAAGAGAACATGGCGGAAAAATGCCAGGGAGAGCAGCATACGTCTGAGCAGAAGATGGGCACAGAGGTGGAGACCAGATAACCACTGGGGAAAAAAACTGATGGAAACTGGCTCTAGAGAGGCCTGGTGCATGAGATCGATGACCTGAACAGCCGCAGACCCAAAACCCCTGTCCCAGGGGCCCACCGCAAGCACGTGGGAGGCAAAATTAGCTTAACTGGTGTAATCTGGATGACCGGAACGCCATGGACTCAGAAGGAGAAGACAAAGTAACAGCCAAAAAAAGAGCGGAACACCCTGAAAAGGGGCATCCCGGAACACCTGAGCGACCGACATGAGAACTGGAGGTTCCTGAGTCACCTGGAAAACGTTCACTTAAGGAGAAATGGCCAAGAAAGGAGCAGAATACCCTGAAAAGAGCATCCCGGAACACTGGAGCGGCCGATATGGGAATTGGAGGTTCCTGAGTCTCTGTAAAGACTCACATCTGTAGAGTAAGTAAACCCACCGTCCCCAAAATGCCCCAGGTGACAAACGTCCATTGCGAGACAAGAAGTGCGGTACAGAAAAAACACCCCGTAAATGGGATTGTGGAGAAGTCTGGGCAGGATCGCCACGCATGCCTGAGACCTTAACCATCACTAAGGCCCAAAGAACCAGGAGGGCTGACCTAGAAAAGAAGGCACGTCACAGCATTCTAGGATAGTGTCTTGGACAGCGCAACTGAGACTGTCAAAGGGAAGGATGAGCACACCCTTCCAGGGAGATTGCACCGAGGGAGGAAGAGAGCAATGGAAGGACCCAAACCAAGAAACGGAGAGAGAGCCAGGCTGAACTAGTGGGCCGTAAGCACACAAGCAAAGATCACAGCAAAAAACAAGGGCTCAGCCAGGTACCCCACCTATATAGTGGGAAGAGAGAGGTGGCTCCATCTTGGCAGAAGAAAGTGCTCAGCAAAATAGTCCCCCTAGTGGAGGGGAAAACGAGGTGGTCGAGATGAAACTCGCCAAGTTCCTGATCACCGTACGCCCTGTGGAAGGGGGATTGAAAAAGTGCTCCAGGCACTGTAGGAGCAGGGAAATGCCCCTCTACGGCAAAGGGACAAAATACTGGGTGGTCGTAGCCCAAAGGAACTCTGCGACATCATATCAAGATATGGAGGAGCCAGCTTATTTCCCCAGAGGGATCGGAGTCCTGGACACTGGTGCTGGACAAAGATACAAAGACGTAACTATGAAGGCAAGTAGAAGCACACACACACAGCAACCAACTGTGTTGAGAGGGACACCCCATCGGAGTGAAACCCTGTACCAGATGGGTGTCAACGGAGCCATCCTGGTCAATGTCGAATGCAACAGAGAAGGCGCTTGAGCCACCCTGCACAGGAACCCTGGAAAGATACCTGCAGGCATGGGGGGAAGCCGGACTGACTGTGTCGCCCCATCAGGCCTCATGCCAGAAAAGAGGTGCTCAACCGCCACAGACCTGTGGAAACAAGGTCACAGGAGGCACACCCTACCGAACAAAAGGGAAGGTGGGCTCTACACGTGCAGATTGGCCTTAGCATACGTAGGGACACAAATGGGTACCTCACGATAGTATTGGGGTACCAAGACTGCAGACACGAAAGAAACCGCAGACATCCAAAAGTACGGCAGTGACCCAACGGTGTGTCATAACCATGCCCCTAGCAGACCAACGTTGCACCCTAGAAAAGGGAACAGAGAGTGCTGCTGTTGTTGTAAAAGTCCATGGAACCTGCAGGAAACACCCACACCCCATCTCCTAATGGTGCCACACACCAGGACTGCTGTCGCAGACGCAAGAAATGAAGGATGTATGTTGGGCAGGAAACATGCAGACACAGTCTGACATACAGGTATAAAAGGTCCTATGAACCCACAGACACACTCTTCACATGGAAAGTGAGTCACTACACTGCAGCCGCGTGAGCGGCAGGAATGGGGGAGGTTATCTGGCTATCTGGCTTAGGGACCATGGCCACACCAGGTCCCGCATTCAGAACCACACACTAAAAGTGGGTTACCAGCCTTCAGCCGTGCGAGCAGCAGGCATGTAGAGTGGGACCTGATAAAGTAGGGAACACTCCTCCATTCGAATCCTCCCACAGAAAATGGGGTGCTGGAGGGCGACTGACCCAACAGGCGATTTGGCTGTGTAGGAGACCCAGCAGACGAAAGTCTGGCTAACTGGCATCAGTCCTGTGTACCTGCAGGGACCCACATCCAGATCCCTCACATCAGCAGTGAGGTACGGGAAACCTGGCCATGCCCGCGGCAGCCCTGAGATGGGAGACCGACTGCAGTTGAAACCATGCAGACAACAGTCTGGCTGAACAAGTACACCTCCTGGCGCTGGCAAAAAGGGGATGACAGCCAGATAGGCTATCACTATGCCCCTCTGTCGCATGTATTAGGGAGGGGAGGCCTAGGAGCCATGGATAGTATCCCCACCACCCTGGGAGACCGGGGGAGGCTGAGGAGTTGAGGATTGTATCCCTCTCACCCCGTATAGGGTCCATAGGACACGCTGGGGCACTTCTTCGTACACCTAGCACAGCAGTGGGGTACCGGAACTCAGCAGTTGTGGGATATGACAGGCAAGACTACTGTCCGGCATATCGATATCAGGTCCAATCCATGCCCACGCAGGGAAACTTCCACGGAGACCTTGTACTGGACGTGAGGAGCCGTAGCACAATCTGTGGATACAGCAGCCTGTGGAATGGGGAATCATAGTGAATGACACGCCAAGAACACCCTCTTGATGGTTGGCCAGCGGACCTGACAGAGCGTCAATGCAAAAGCAATTGCAAGGGCACCCGACCAGTGTCTTGCCTCTGTAGAGAGGGACAGGAGTTTGGCTGTGTGCATGATGGACATGGTATGGCACTCGGTGGTAGGGGAGAACAGTCACTGAATATATCCCCGGTAGTTTCCAAGGGATTGGAAAATTCCTGCCAACAACCCGCCACAGCGCTTCGCATATGCTCCCTGACAGCGTGAGAACTTTGTAGAAAATAGGTATTCCAGAGGCATACCTCAACTGACTCAATGTAATTAGTCTATAGCAGGTCACCATACAGGGTGCCTGAAGGAAATAAAGCAAACCCCAATACAGTCCCTAGGAAAGGTACCCTGCAGATATTAAACTGATAAAAACAAATATGACAGACCAAGGCTGCAATAGTGATTGGTTGCCTCAAGGGGGAGCTCACAAGAAGCAAAGAAAAATTAAGGACACAATACATTTATTGGCCACAAGAGTGTACCAAACTCCACCAAATGGTCTGAGTGACCAGCGGTAGATTTTTTAAATTTTATTTATTTTTTATAACTTTGACAGACAGTGCGGCCCGCTAAGAAGGAAGGGCACGCTGGAGGAACACTGCCCCCGGAGATGGCCTCATACCATAAGGAGAGGCTGCATGAACGGTGGGGGAGAGACAGAGACCGGCCCAGGGGACATGTAGTATGACGCGGCCGCCCCCTCCATCACTCGGGCGCATGAACGAGGTGCCGGCCGCACGATCGGCAGATGTTACAGGGGAGGGCTGGGGAACTGGCTCAATGATGCGGCTGGTTGCTCCCCCACCAGGGAAGCATCCGGCTGCGTGGGACCGGAGACCCGCTGCCCGCAACTGCAGAGGGTCTCTGTCAGCAGATAAGAGAATGCAGCCAGGACACTGTGTCTGCCTGCAACATAAGAGTGGAAAGCGGGCTGGTGAGTCCGCACTGAGGACATGGTCGGCCGCTGCCCCAGGAGACTGAAACTGGGGCAGCAGGCATTGAGTCTCCGTCTGATAGTGAAGAAATTGCGGCAAGGGCACTGTGCCTGGCCACAATACATGTGGTAGAAATGCGTGGCCCTAAGAGGGGGGAGGGAAGGTCCACTGGACTGTCCCCTCCAGAATGGCGCTGGAGGCCATGAGGGGTTTGGCCCAGCACAGCCACGTGTAATGGCGGATGAAGAGCTGGGCACAACAGAAAAAGGGGACCCCCGGATGAGCAAAAGGGAGGGAGAGGGGGAAGGGGTTTGTAGTACATACTCACAGGCTTTGTCTTCTCATACTTACCCTGAAGTCTTCAGCCAACTAAAGGCTGTGCTGCATCACGCCAACCTGCCATAGCGAGGTGGTCAGGGGCAAGTGAGGGACCTAGACCCAGAGTACAACCTTTGGCGAGAAGGGGTTGACGCCCCATACGCTTATGCACCGTGCCCCTTTGTCACATGTGGGAGATCAGGTAGCGCCATGCTCCTGTTGCCCAACCTAGAAAAATAACAAAGGAAAAATAACCTAACCAGACAGGTCTTGCCTCCTACTGACAGTAGCTAAAACTGAGTACCTCACTTCCAGTGGACGGAGTCTTGAGTGCTGACTCCTTACTTTGCTATAATGGTATTATCTATATTATATAAAAAGTTATTGCTAACGACAGATACACTTTAAATTCTTTTACAATTATATCATGTTTTGTTTAGCCTGTTAAATGTTATTTTGGACCCACATGGATAATCTGCATGTATACAGACAATACATCTTATTATTGGTACAGTGCCCACGTTTGTGTCCTTTCTCCGTGAAGTGGAATCTGCGTATGAAGTCCATGATTATGTCCGAGCCTATCTTGGGGATACCCCTGAAGCTAAAGATTTCTCCAAGCAATTTCTGGAGCG